>NW_026061953.1:0-216778 GCF_023897955.1 Schistocerca gregaria | reverse complement strand
ACACACGCGAGACAGATTGGGCTGCTTTATGAGCGCCAAAGACGACCAGGGCAAAAGAGAAACGTTATTGTTGTTGCCGACCGTGACGTGCGCTCTGGAAGACAGAAATCCAATGGTGTTAAAACAAGCGTTAAAAGTAATCTCGCAACTTCACGCCAAGCCCAAACTGCTCTTGGCGAGCCCGTCTCACGACCCCGTGGCACCAAGGTTCCCATCTCACAACGAATTTGGTGAAAAAAAAAGCGAAGTCAAAAGACAGGCTTTGTTCAATGGCCTTCACAGAGGTCGCGTTGCCCGAAGACACTGAAGGTGATCGCGAGCCGAAGGGAACCGAAGATCTCTGGTACACGCATAAAGTGTTTCTACCGAATTATTACCATTTGGAAAACATCGTACACAAAAAAAGATATCGATATAACCACGAATTGAGGTTGAGTATATTTCAGTGCATCATACCCGTAAAACGCTTTTCGGAGATCCGATCGCTTCTGAAGTTTATTATGTGCAACAAGAACATGCAGAACCTGACCGATTTTGTCGAAATCATGTCCCAATGGAGAACTCAGGCGCTCCCCTTCATTATGGATGTCATCTTGTTGGCAGATATGAATTCACATTTACTCCGTATATGTGCGAATTTTCTGAACATATTCGGGAGGCTGATAGACATCAGTGCACATTCCTGGTTCCCCTTGTCTAGCGCGCCACTGATTGCGCTCCTCAGACATAAAGACCTGTCCGTTCGAAGAGCAGGCATTAATCTGGTTACAAGATCGACACAATTTTCCCATCAACTCCTCTCGTTGGTCGTGGACATCTATTCCATTGATCCAAACAACGCAATTAGAAGACAGGCGTTTCAAGCACTGGAGGATATAGGACGCACACATCAAGACCTAATAGAGAGCATTTCAGAACAGATTAGGTACAGAAATGCCGCATCATCCATCACGTGGGGGTTACTGTCCAAATCCTGGCATACGCTCATTCCTGCGAGCGAAGACCCCCCTATGCAAACTCCTTAAATTACCTTTTTTTTTCTCGCGATATATGAAAATTCATTTCGGTTTATATTTCAACAATGGGGATATCTCAACGCGTTTGATATCGCCCACTCGAAGGTCCTTCAACGTGTATGCGGCATACCGAACACGGATGAGTCTCGATACGTTGAGGCCCAAATGGGCAAGGATGATTCTGACTTCATGCCTCTTCCCTTCTGAAGTCCGAACACGAATCCAGGTGTTTTTAGTGAACCAGATCATTCGCTCGTTGACTTGTAACGATGAATTGAAAGACAGAAAATTGGAAATGCTCCAAGATGCGGATTTCCCAGGTGTATGAATAAATTTGATAGGATCTCTTATCCAGCTGTTGCCCAAGATATCTGTAGACATTGCACCACCGTATTTAGATTGTTCGAACGTAAGTTGGATCGGCCTGTAATGAATGCCACCAATGCAAAAGCTCTTTTGACAAATATCCATAAGCCGTTGAATGAGGATATGGCCATGCACACGAACTCGATACTCTCGGACGAATTCAGAGTTCGGGTGCTCTAGGTATTTTTTGAGCTCTCCGTCGTTCGTGAGAAGGATCAGACCTTCACTCAGATAATCTAGACGTCCGACTGAGCGTAGGTTAGGCTTTCCTATTTCACTTAAGATCTGGCCAAGCGTCCGACGTTGTTGATCTTCCTTTTCTAAATGCGTGATCAACACTTTTCTCGGTTTGTAAAAGATAAACATCTCCGGCCTAGGTGCACAAATCTTCTTGTTATCAACAAAAACCGCCTGTGATGGATTCACGACCGTCGCTACCGACGTCGTCACCACACCATCCACCGACACTCTTCCAGACCTAATGAACGCTTCAGCTTCTCGCCTGGAGCAGACACCACATGCAGATAGACGCTTGGACAACCGCTCACTCGAAGAACACACAACCTCCGTCTTGTCTACACCCTCTATCACTTTCGGCGTCGGTGAGAAAGACAAACGATCATCCTTAGCATTTTTTATGTGACGACCAGCACCGTTTTTCACGTGGCGGTTCGTAGCGTTTTTCACGTGACGGTTCGTAGCGTTTTTCACGTGACGGTTCGTAGCACTTTTTTCGCGCTTTTCATCACGCATGGAATCCTTCACCTTGTCATTACTCACATCCGGATTGACGCCCTTTTTATTTTTTTTCGGAGTTTTTCCTTCAATGATCTCTCTCCAGTCGTCGTCCTTTGTCCGGGGCTCTCTGCGACCGACGCCAATCTCTTCTCCATTTGCCCGATCATCCCTTGCCGTATCTCCGAGTATTTTGATCATCTCCTTTAAAACAGTCTCCCCTCTCTCCACTGTTCGTCTTGGCATCTCTCCCGGTGTGCCCTTATATCCCAACGCGCTGCGAGTTTCATGGATACCCTTCTGGCGCTTCTTCACTCTACCTTTTGAGCAAAACAAGATCAGAATCTCTTTCATTAAAAAAACAGGACATGATATGCTCTCTTTCCAGACTCCCTTGTCAGAATTTTTTTTCGCCTGTCAACGAGAAAATTATAGGTACTTTTGTACGCCGTTTTAATGGCAGGTTGTTTAGAAACTTCGCGTCGAAAGCAATTTGCACCTGGCATATTGGTGCCCGGCACATTGGTCCGCAAAAAGACCGCAGAGAATCGGGCGCAAAGCATCTCACGAGCGCGACAAATTTTTGGACAATAAGAAAACAGCGGGAAAAAAACCAGGCGTGCCAAACGCAGCCAAAAATAATCAAGATCGTACCAGTAAAAAAAATTTTCTTTTGGGCGTCGCATGCAGCGGACTGCTCAAAATTAAAAAATATCGAAAACCAGGTACAAGATTTATTATTATTTTTTCAATAAAGAGCGGATGGGGACTTGAGGTGGCTCTGGCAGCGGTGGAGAACCCAGGTTTCGAAGTTAGGACTGGACTTGAACAAGACGATAGCGATAGGGTGAGGGACGGGAAGGATACCGACCAAGGTCGTCCGCTTGAGGAAGGATAGGATTTTGTCGTGATCAGAATAAGTACCATCAAGCATTTCATTAATTTGAGGAAGGACGCCATTCAAGAAGCTGAGAATGGTCGATATGGGTAGGTGAGTGGCCCAATCAGGCAGAGTTTGGTAGGTCCAGCGAAACGAAGATGAGCGAGTAGATTTTGAAGAGGAAGGTGACTCGAAAGTGGAATGTTCGACGTAGGGTGAATCCTGAGCGCATAGAGCATTGTATATAGGTGGGTATTCGGGTGCAGGCTGACTAGGTTGGTTATCTTCAGGAACATGGGATGGGCTCTCGGCGCCTTTCACCTCTCCGGCGATCATTTGTTCCAACGTTTTTGGAAGGTCGGCGAGCTTATAGAACGAGTCTTTATATCTGAGCAGTAAGTACGCAAACGAAGTATTTGTTTCGTATTGATACTGGAGGATATTGTTGAATATTTCCAAAATGAAAAATAGACAGCGATGGTTATTTTCATGTTGGAGGAGCCATTCTGTTCTAGAAACGAGTTCGAATACGTTGAGAAGTTCTGTGATGGTGGAAAGTACTAAATTTTTCAGATAGGCGGATATATTGAATATAATAGTGAGAGGCATGATGAGGTCTTCCACGACAATTTGAGAAGCACCCTGTAGGAGTCCGAGGATAAGCAAATCCGCATAACTCCCTCTGGACAGAAGAAGGGAGTGTTTCTTTTGTACTTGTTTGTTAAGTGAAATGGCAAAGTCTCTCGAACCAGAAAGGATAAGGAGCAGCGAGAAAATCAATCTGGAGAGGTCAGAGTGACAATTTGCGTGGTGCAGAAACGATACGAGGGGATCAACTATTTCGATCATTTTATCTTGCTTGAGTGCATAATTGAAGAAGGATGTATTTAATAAGATAACTTGTAGAAACAGTATAAGTCTCTCTTCGAACCTGGCCAATCCATCGATTGACAGGATACGACAGAAATTGTTCAACAAAAAATCATAGTCGTTAGAAGAAAGTTGACTTAGCAAACGCACAAAATAATTTTCTTTTGATGAAAAATCTGTCAATTCACTATGTTCGTCTCTTTCTTCAGATGATTTAGGGTGTTTGTATACCAACATCATATTCAATAAACTTATCGATAATTCTGCCAGTTGTTTCTTTTTGGAAGGCCAATAATTCAAATTCCACCCTCTCGGTAATTCGCTCAAAACCACATTAAACAAGCTGATAAACAGCATCTTCGCGTACGGATTCGGTCTTGTACAGAAGTAGTCCCACCATGCACTTTTTGCTGTTGATTCTTCTTGGTTTTGCGGCTCTCTCATCACCTCTAGCAAACATTGCATCACGGCTATTCTGTTGTTGTAATGCGCCCAGGTCGACGGCATCGCCTCCTCCACCAACAATCCAGGCTCCCACACATATGCCAGGGGAAGACTTGGCAGGCTTTCCTTAGCAGAGCCT
The DNA here is from genome assembly GCF_023897955.1 of Schistocerca gregaria. Classification (NCBI taxonomy): domain Eukaryota; kingdom Metazoa; phylum Arthropoda; class Insecta; order Orthoptera; family Acrididae; genus Schistocerca; species Schistocerca gregaria. The sequence goes on along the minus strand of NW_026061953.1, from coordinate 212,328 downwards.
TTCAGCTCTGACAAAGTAAACGAAGGCAAAAAAAACAAAGCCAGTAAAGTATCGAAAAAAAAGGCTCCGAACGGCCTTCCCAAATTCAAATGATCCAACAAAGGCTCAAACGGCCACTCCTCATTTTTCACTGGTGACAAAGGACCAGACTGGTCGAACGGTGCTCCTATAACATCCTCTCAATATTTGGATTGTTAGTCTCTCCCGCGTGCACCTCCCCTTATCCTGTCGAAAGATTTCGTACCACCCCCTCCATTCATTATTTCCAATTCATCGGCCAGCGACCCCGGTTTATCACCTGGAATTGTACCTTGCCAAAAAAGCAAAGAGCTGAAACACTGGTCCAGCGCCTGGGATTCCTGAACCATATATAAAACAGGAAACAACTTCGCCAAAATTGCCATCGAATTTACCATTTCAATGCACTTTAACTTCTTTTCCACCGCCGCAGATCTGTAAAGCCTCATCACGAGCTGTCAAGTGGATATTCCATTTGTCAGTTATTTTTTTGCACAATTCTGAAGCCTCTTTTTGTTATCGATACGGACATATACACACATATAAATTCGTCTATATATCTGACTGGTGGTGTACATTTTCTCAAACGATCACTTTTGAACGACTCCAAAATAACGCTCAGACAGCGTACATGAACAATTAGTATTGACAAATTTCTGGGATTCTTGTCCTTCAATGACACTATTAGGTCCAGTGGCAGCGATGGTAAAGATTCAAGTAACTTGTTAGACGACCAAAACGTAGACCAGAATTCGAGGTCTTTCAGCCCTATCTCTTCATCGATGAGGCGCTTAAAGCATTGGTTCAACGGATTCTCGAGCCTCCGGCCTATAATGAAAGATAGTCTAGATGACATGATAAGCGAAACCAAGAGCAAAAAGCATATCTTTGACAGGGCTATAATAACTAACTTAAAAAATTGAAAAAAAATTTACCTCCCAATAACATATATCGCATAGCTCTTTTGTCTGAGCAAAATGTCTATGTACAAACGTATAACTGTCGAGGTCTGTGTACTATAGGTTGCGTGCGCACAACGAAGTACGCAAAATCCCAACCCTATATTATTTTTTTGAGCAAAAATGCCTCTTTCTCGACAGTGTCCCGATTCAGAACTTCTTTCACCGACCAGGGTGTGCACATCTTGGAGGAGCTGCATTTTTTCTCATGGAGGATGAGGCAGTCGTGAGTCAGCCGATCGTGCTGGATAATGTGCGTGTCTTTTCTGAACAGGCATAGGTCCGCTCGCTCCTCTCACAACCTGATTTTGGTCACGACGATCAAGGGCTCGGGCACAATCAAGGCCGGATTCGCAGGTGAAAATAGCCCAAAGGTGTGCTTTCCTTCTTAGTATGTGTAAAACGGCTGTCTTTTTTAAACGACAAAACCTGTCAAATGTTGTGAATTGACGTGCTTCGAGCGCGCCACCTCGCCTGAGATGACTGATCTTTACCTTTAAAAGCGTGGGCGTTCCAAAGCACATCGGCGTAATGGCAGGATGCATTCAAAACGATGAACGTGTTATAGGAAACAGAGCGCAGAGCCTGAGGGGACTATTAGCACTGAATTACCCAATTGGTAGGTACAAAAGTAGTACGACGACGTCAAAAAGAACGCTCTTATCTAATCAAATTCCCTGTTGAAGAGCACGGAATTGTAAAAAATTGGACAGATATGGAGAAGATTTGGGCAAACGTCTACCAGGAATTACAGATCAACTCTGAAGATGTGCGTAAAAGTGATGGTGTCAATACAGGAAAGTCACATTGTGTTCGTGTATACATCATAACGATGTCAAGACGCCCCACTGTTCAAAAAATACTGTACTGCAATAGTGCAACACGCGCACACAAAAAACATATACAGTTTTGCTAACCAGAACATCCTCCCCCAATGCGAGGGGGTCCCACACAGCACCCGATGCTACTGACCGAGCCACCACTAAACCCCATCTCAAATCGAGAAACGGCAAGTGAAATCCTTTTCGAAACATTCAATGTGCCGGCGCTTTTCATATCCTTGCATTCAGTACTCTCTCTATACGCCAACGGGATGATGACAGGCGTCGTCTTGGATTGTGGAGATGGCGTATCATACAGTGTACCAATCTATGAAGGATTCGCAATACAATCTTCTATCCAACGGGTAGATTTGGCAGGAAGAGACATCACGTCTCAGTTGCAACTCCTTCTTAGAAAGTCTGGATACTCACTCTTCACAACATCGGCGGAATTTGACATTGTTAAAGATATCAAAGAAAAACACTGTTATGTAGCTTACGACCCTACAAAAGAAGAAGAGGCGTTTCTAGAACTAAATAGACATATCAATCCAGACGTCTTAAAATTACGCGCCTCAACACCGTCATCTATAGATTACTCCAAAAATTCGTTATCGGTTCACTACCAACTCCCAGACCACCAAATCTTGGAACTCAAATCAGAGCTGTTCAGAGCACCTGAAATCCTGTTCCAACCACACCTTCTCGGACTCGAGACACCTGGGCTACACCATCTCTTATACCACTCTGTATCTAAGTGCGATATAGATCTCAGGAAAGGGCTCTACAGCTCTATTGTTTTGGCAGGAGGATCAACACTCCTCAGTGGATTTGCCGATCGACTCCTTAAAGAAACACATGCCATCAGTCCCAAAAACATGAAAATTAGGATCTATGCCCCAGAACAGCGACAGTTCACCACCTGGATAGGCGGGTCTATCCTAGCCGCACTCAGCTCGTTCAAAGACTTATGGGTGTCATCCCAAGAGTACAGCGAAGAGGGGCCCTATATCCTCCAAAAGAAATTCTTTTTGTAACCACATTAAAGTCATTACAGAGACCCCTCTAAGGTGTATTAACCAAATCCACCACCATTCTCTTTTTTTCTTTTTTATATGACCGTCCTCGGCAGCGACTAGCGCAGACTGAGGGCAAGCAAAAATTACCAAGCGGATAGAAACCAATACTGGAATCTCCTGAAAACGAACAATTGCGTAACGTGCAATGCAATCGCTCAAGTTCCCAACTTATATGCCTTCCTGATCACATACAAGTGCTTGAGGTACGTATGATTTTGCTATTCATTCCTGTTTTTTATATATCTATATTTTTTAAATAAATTATGGGACAAATTAATTTTAAAAAAAAATAATAGAATAAATTTATTTAAAGTTGTTTTTTTCTTCTCTTAATCGCTGCATGACAGAGACTTCGTCAGCATCAACCTTGAACCCCGCCCCCTGTACGACAGAGCTTAGATGAACTCGCATGAATGGATTCGTGCGTTTTTCATCGCCTAAAGTTGATGGAACAGTATAGGGATGCGCAGAAGGGACCCGTTGTAAAACCAGCTTTGCCCATTCTAATTTTTTTTTGATGTCTTGATTATCTGGTTCTATATGCTGAGCAAATCTAAGATTAGACACAGTATATTCATGACCACAATAAACCAACGTCGATTCAGGTAATGATGATAAAACTTTGTTCAACGCATGATGCATTTGAGAAGCATTTCCCTCGAAAAACCTCCCACATCCTCCAATAAATAATGTATCACCTGTAAACAGGACAGGTTTACTCTCAGGATCAGAAGGATCTGTTACATAATAGCAAATGTGTCCAGATGTATGACAAGGCGTAGCTAGACTGCGAATCTCTAGAGTCGACCAAGCTAAAACTTCTTCATGTTTCATTTTTTTGTTAATGCAAGGCACTCGATCATCGCCGCCTACCACCAATAAGTTTTGCAAGGTATCAGAAAGTTCTTGGTTTCCTGCAGAATGGTCTGCATGATGATGAGTAGTCAATATACAATCAATATCACAACCATGCTCTTCAGCTGCCTTCAAAACTCTATAATCAATACATAATATGATGTGTATCGAATATCCACCAAAGTTTTGATATAATGTTAGTATCATTTATAATATACACACAGGATGCGTATCTGTTTCCGTACTTTTTTGGCTCTGCAGGATCGACTGCTGCAGCCCTCTTCTTCTTTTCGTCTATGAGCAAATATGCATAGTTGTCTTGGTTGACCGGTACAACAACTACTTTCATTGTCACTTTTTAAAAAAAATTTAAAACAAAAACAACAGTCAAACTTTCTCTTCACTACAACGCTGTATACACCTCTCTCTTCTTCCACAGGCTTGAGTTCTCTATCATGGAACCATTCAAGACCTCTGCACAAAAAAAATACCTCGCAACATAACTTTTTCTATTCACTAACTTTTTAACGTACATGGCTCAAACTTGCTTTTCCACGAACTGAATGACTTTCGGAAGGGATACACAGGATAGCTGGATCTATTAGCCAGGCGTAGAGATGATAATTTAAAAACAGACGTTATCTTGCTCGAAATAGAAAATGTTTTTTGTTCTTTGAAATTTATTTTAAATCAAAACGCCGTCGCTAACCATAAAATTATAACGCCTTTTTTCAAACAAACTTTTCCGTAGCCATCCCCATTTTGCCAATGTATTTTTGAAACTTCAATTTGCCCATCTCATTTGATAAGCATACCAATGTAGATCAAGATACCTAGAATATCTGTCTGCATCATTGAACTCTGATTCCAATCTTGCATGTTCCTCACGCGCCTAACAAAACGTGTCAGAATTCAACATACAAAAAATCAATAAATTTATATATATATGTATATATACATGAATTGCATACATTTTTCAAGCTGTTCAGACGTTTGTCCAAATTCAGAGTATGTTTTTCAATGAGCAATTTCAATCGTTCAGCAGCATTTTGCTCGTATGTCTTCAGTCGTCGTTCTAGATTGGCTCTATTTTTCAGTGCTGCTAAATTTCGTCTTTCCTCACGTTCAGCCTCTCTTTAAAAAAACTGTCAAAATGACGAAAACGAGGCAGACCTTTTCTAGAGATCACAAGGCAGCCGTCCGTGTGGATAAAACAAACGCGTCCTATACCCTTGAAAATATTATAAACGCTCTCTGACGTACTGAATTTTCGCATTTTCTAATTTTTTATTCCAATCACGTTCGCATTGCTCAAGTTGATCCCGACAGGCCTCCTCAAAACGTTCTTGCTTTCGACATGCAATTTGAGCTTGTTTCTCATGCTCCAATTCGCATCTGCTGACAGAAGACCAAAAATTTTTCCATTCGCGAATTTGAGCTTGAAAGGCCCTCTGAGAGGCTTTCAGTTCCCTTTCGCTTTGGCGGTCTGGTATTTGACTCCTCAAAATAGACCCAATCCCAATTGAAGAAGAATAATTTGTATTACGAGAAGAAGGAGGAATGCTCGATCTGCTCGATACATTGGAAGCGGGCGAATAAGACGACGGACTATAGCTAGCCCTTCTTATGTCAGATACATAATTATATCTATTTTCTAAAGGATCAGATCTGTATGAACTAGAAATATCTGTCCTAATATTCGTAGGTCGAAAAGAAGTATGTGTATGTATACGTGATGGTACCCCTATTGAGCTACGTCTATAATTACTGCTCGTATATCGCTCATTCTGCCCTAAAGACTCAATATACTTCGGATCCAATGAATGTCGATGGCGACTAAACTTCTTATATGAATCTCCAGAGTCAGAGTCCTTGGAAAATGATGACATGAAAGAGACTAAATAAAATCGTAAACACATTACTCACTCATTTTAATCCCATGCTTTCTCTAAAAATAGAGCAATCTCTTTTTTCGAATTTAATTTGTCTTTGCTGCGCACGGTTTATCTAACGGTAGAGATGAACATTTGTTGTACCTACACTAAATCGTTTCTCTATGTATGTTTCACCCACCCAAGAAAAAGGTATCACAATACACTTTTTCTGTTTAATTTTGACAGATTTTCTCGATTAAGCAGGCCGGTCACACTCCATAACATTCATAAGTGGCTGTCTCAGATATTCTTTTAACTTCTTCAACTAAAAAGCACATTCAGTTTTTGCCAAGCATACCATTGGCGCATTCAGCGCATGTGATTGTACATACCTTTATTTTAAGAAATCCGAATTCAGCCGTATTGTCTCCCCTAATTGCCAATAACAGTGATGGCGTCACTTTACATAGCACAATTTTATCTTTCTTATTTGTAAAAAAAGGTTATTCGCGTACATAGTAAAATTTCATGATAAAGATGCATATACCTCCTGTTCTATCATAATCAATTCCAATATATTTTCTGATTTTTCATAGTAAGTCCAAATATTACTAAGAACCGCTGACATGACTTCACATCCTTCACCGGCACTAGCAATCAGCAAACCATTTTTGTCAAGCAATCTGTACATGGAATACAGGTTAAGAACATATTACATCATCCAAGGAGGTGAAAATACGAAACGTACACAGTAGCAATCGCTCCGTTTGTATTAGCCTGGTTGAGGATTTGGTGAAGTACATTCGGCTTCAATAACATCTTAAAACCATCTGAAATAAACCAACTGAAAATACACTTCAGACTGAGCCAGCTGGACAGTCTATCTCACACGCTCTTGTGTCAATCTTCAAATGTGCTCCTTTTTTTTCATAATATGTATTTTTTTATTCCGACTTCTATGTCGCTAGCATCTATGAACATATCTCAGTCAGATTCGAATTTCACAAGAGCTGAGAGCAAAGTCAATCAGCGTAGAGAAGAACTGGATAAACTCATTTTGGGCTACTTGGATGCAATGCTAGAAAATTATCAAAACATGATCCAATCGGCACCTGTAACGTTTCATAGTGCGGTTATTTTGTATTTTTTGTAGAAGAAGCGCATAGATTCGTGTCAAAAAGGTGGTATACACATGCGGAGTAAAGCCTTTTTTTGCGGAGGTCCTCCGTGGCCCAAGCTGCTAAAAAGAGCATTTTGGTGCAAAGCATTCAGGGTTATTGCTTAGATCACCAGTTTGCGCACGCAATCAAAGAAGCTTAAAATTATCGGGCTGCGTTGTACGCAATTGCCGACGTCTATCAAAAAACACGTTTTTTTGTCACCATTAGCTTTGTGTGGTTCTCGTTTACATATGGGGTTATGTATAGAAAATCTGGTGCTAAAAGTGTTTTGGTGCATATAAACTGTATAGATTTTTTCCAGAGCGACCAACACGTTGGAATGTTTTCAGTTGCAAGTATGCGCGAGCGGGATCATTAGCAACAGCCAATTGTTAGTCCAGGCAATTGCCGGACTGAGGCATCAGCTGATGTTGACAGACTATACAGAAATCGCCAAAGATGCAAACAATTGCGTTCAGATGTATGGAGAAATTGTCGGACAAGCTAAAGAGACAATTTGCGAGTTTAGGGCTGCACTGGAAGAAGCAATAGAAGAGATAGAGCAAAGTCTAAGCGATAATACAAGAACATCCTTCATCGCTGCATACACATAGAATAATCAAAACTATAAAATAAAAACGGAACGAGACGTCTCAAAAAACATGTAGCTTTTTTTTGAGATTGTTAAATAGCTATGCTCTGGAGAGAGCATCACATATATGTGATGGGCGAAAAAGCACTTGACACTGGATCGGTGAAAATTATATACATCGGTTCAGTCGATTTTTAGCGACGTGATTCTAGCGCTTTCAGAATGTCAAATAAGGTTTTTCAAGAATTTTTTTTATTTTTAATTTTTTTTGGTTTTGACATCGGTGTCTTAAGCTATTAGGCGTCTTGTAATTCGTATGTAAAAGCGTTCTGAACGCTTCTGAGCGCGTCTCTGCATATTAGCGAACCATTTTTCTTCTATAGCTTGGCTGACTCTTTTTCGCCAGTTTTCGTATAAATCAGGCAAGATGGGGCGCATGCACTCTAATGGAAAGGGTATTTCATCTACCGTGAAACCCTTCAAGCGATCGAGGCCTATGTGGCTGAAGCTTTCTTCCGAAGAAATCATCAAGCATATTTTGAACATGGCTAAAAAGGGTCTTACGCCATCTCAGATTGGTATCATCTTGCGTGATTCGCATGGTGTCGGTCAAACTAAAAATATAACCGGAAATAAAATCTCTCGAATTTTGAGAGCAAACGGTACGTGCAAATAAGTCTCATCACACCGTGATATGAGTGTGAAAACATTATGATTTTTGCTGCTTTGAAAACGTAGAGCTAATGAAAAACAAATTTAGGATTGGCTCCCAGGATTCCAGAGGATTTATATCATATGATCAAGAAGGCCATTGTCATCAGGAAACACTTAGAAGCGAATAGAAAAGATTTAGACTCGAAGTTCCGTCTTCGTCTTCTTGAGTCAAGAATCCATCGCATATCCCGCTATTACAAGATTGTGAAATACTTGCCTCCTACTTGGAAATATAACAGCAATATTGCATCCACTCTGATTGTCTAATGGCGAGGGCGGAGTCTCTCGTTCGAGTAAAAGCGTGTATCTCTCTCAAAATAAATAAGTTCAGCAGAGAGGTCTAAGATGTTCTCTTTTTTTTATATTGAGTACGCCAAAAAAAGGCCATAGGCATGTAGGTGCTTCAAAAAAAAGGCCATAGGCATGTAGGCGCTTCAAAAAAAGGCCATAGGCATGTAGGTGCTTCAAAAAAAAACCATAGGTATGTAGGTGTTTCAAAAAAAATCAGATGTACTGTTTTCAAAAAAAAGCCGCGTGCGGGTCTCGAACCCACGACTTTTTGCTTAGAAGGCAAACGCTCTACCAACTGAGCTAACACGGCAATGTATATTCATCTCTCTGATAATGTGGATCATGTACAATACTATAGAACAAAAAAAATTTTTACGTATCTGAAACAGCTTTAGCTGTTCGTCCAACTTGTTTTCACGATCGGCAAATGCAGGAGTCGTACAAGAAAAAATTAGAGGTAACTTGCACAAAAAGCAGGAAGACGAACGCGCTCACGGGTGTATTGACGAAAACTTTTGTTAAGATAGACTTTGAGGGACAGAAATTAGCAGGCTTGTATAGCAAGTTGGTGCCTTTGATATTTTCGGTACGTATTTAGAAACGGTAAAAACGAGAAGAGAGAGAGAGACTGATATCTGAACTCGATCTGTAGATAATAGGTTTGATAATAGGATATGCAAAAGAGGATTTTATTTTGAGCGTGATAATACTTATAGCGGGCTCAGTTATAGCCATGTTGGTACGTTCATCAGAGCGTGGTTGTCGCAGAAGATTCTTGTGCGAATTTTGAAATTGGACGAAAGGTTTTCATATTTATTCTGCAAGATGTCAAAAATTGATATTGCATACCAGAATTCAACTTTACAATTGCCGTGCGCTGACTTTGTCTAAGATAGTGGTTCCTCCTTGGCCCATGTTTCGTCGAAATTCACTGAAACTGAAGGCTAGACAGCACCCCGCAAAATCTGCGAAGAGTCGCCTACAATGATTATTTTGCGGACCGATGAAAAAGACACTGACGCGTTCAGACGTCACAATGAGAGAACTGATAATTCAAGTGAATAAAAAAATTGACGGTTGAAGCGGTATTTATTTGTATTGCACGTAGTTTGTTTATCTAAAGACGTCTCGCCTTCCTTTAGGATTGACGGTATGCATACGTCGCTTCGTGGGGAAGGAGCGGACGTATCGCCCAATTTCCTGGAATTGCATGGCGGCGAGAGCGGTCCATCCTGTCTGATGAGGGGCGCCTAGCCCTTTACCGGTATCGCCGTGGAAGTACTCGTAGAATAGGACGAGGTCTTTGAAATGAGGATTATCGCGGTAGATTTTATAGTCGCCATGACAAGGACGCATTCCATATTCGAGTTTGGAGCACTCCAATAGTTCCAGATGGTTTTCTGAGTGAGGAAGAAAGATGCTAACGCAACGGGAAGAAATGTCTTCGGCTACATCGATGAGATTGGTGACGGTGCCAGATCGAGAAGGGAATTCAATACGAAAAGAGTCTCCGAAGAAAGTGTAATAATTACGAATAGATTCGATAAGTAAAAAATTGATAGGAAACCAAATAGGACCACGCCAATTGCTGTTTCCTCCAAACATGCCATTTTCAGCTTCACCAGGCGTGTATTTGACATCCATATCGCACCATCTGAAGGGTTCCAGTTCATGAAATTTTGAGAGCGACCGAATACCAAACGGAGACAAAAATTCGTCCGGATCCAAAACATAATTCAGAATCCGCTTTAGTTTTTCTTCGTTGGCCACAGAGAGCAAGTATTTGCCGTCTCGCTCCTCGATGTGTCTGGATAGCCAGGGGCGGTTCTTGATCACCCATTCCATACGCTTTTTGAATCCAGGGAGCATGCTGATTGTGCGCATATCCAAAACCGAAACAGCCGTCAAAGGAAGCAATCCCACAATAGAGCGAATGCGAAGAGGGAAACGTTCGGTACCAACTTTGAGTTGATCGTAGAAGAAGCCGTCTTGCTCGTCCCATAAGCCGGTACCATCGAAAGTATTGATTGCATGAATAATAGCGACAAAATGTTCAAAGAACTTGGATGCAATGTCCTCCATCGCAGGAAGCTCCTTAGCAAGTTCCATAGAAATAGTGAGCATATGGGCGCAAAAGAAAGCCATCCAAGACGTGGCATCTGCTTGCTCTAAATCTTTCACTAAATTTCGGTCGAAAACAGAAATGTTATCTAGGCCTAAAAATCCGCCAGTGAAAATATGCTTGCCAGAAGCATCCTTACGGTTCACCCACCAAGTGAAATTAATCACCAATTTGTTAAATGCACGCAGCAAAAAATCGCGGTCTCTTGATCCATCGATCTTGTAGACGTTCCAACAAGCCCATGCGTGTACAGGTGGGTTAACGGAACTCAAATCCCATTCGTAGGCAGGGATCATTCCACTTGGATGCATGAACCATTCTCTCAAAAATAATATCAACTGTTGCTTTGAAAATTGAGGATCGATTGTCGCCAAAGGAATCATGTGAAATGCCAGGTCCCAAGAAGCATACCACGGATATTCCCACTTATCTGGCATGCTGATAATGTCCTTATTGAATAAATGCTCCCAATCTATATTACGACCTTTTAATCTTTCTGCTGGGGGTTCTGGCATGTTCGGATCTCCTTCTAACCAATTTTTTACAGAATAGTGGTAAAACTGCTTCGACCACAGCAACCCTGCATACGCTTGACGTGTTACAGCCACTTCCTCAGGTTTCAATGTGTTGGGAATCACGCTCGCATAAAACTCGTCAGCCTCTTGTTTTCTTTTCTCAAATACCTCCTCGAACCCTTCCTCGGGTTTCTCTATATATCCCCTCGTCAACCTGAACCTAAACACCACACAATCACCACCCGCCACTACGCGGCAGTAATATGGCGCCGCCTTCGTTCCTCTCATTTCTGGGTTCACCGCATCCTTTTCTCCCTTCACCACATATCTATGAAACGCATCCTTCTTATAGGGCTCGTCGTTCTTCACTCCCCATATCACTTCCGTGTTCGTCTCGTTGTCTGTGAACAGCCATTCTTCCGGTAAGTCCAATGCGTAAAACTCAAACTGACTTCTCGTGTCATGTTGAAACTTCAATTCTCCCTTTTCCTTATCGGCCAACCACAACAACGGCTTAGACGTGCACCCTTCATGACGGTATCCCCATGTCCACGTGTTCCTAAACCATATATTTGGCAAGAAATGTATCTGACTAGGCTCATCGCTCCTGTTCCATATTGTTATCTTCGCTAATACATCCATGTAACCGCTCTTAGCATACTCCACAAACACGTCATAGTACATATTACTATCAAATATGTCCGTGTCTAATATCTCGTATTCCGGGTCTAAAGCCGTCCTAAAAGAATTTACATTTACAAACTCTTCGTATGGATATTCTTTCATAGGATACTTGTATAAAGCTTTCATGTATGTGTGTGTAGGTGTCGCATCTAAATAATAGTACAGCTCTTTCACATCTTCTCCGTGATTTCCTTGCTTCCCTGTCACCCCAAACAGCCTCTCCTTCAAAATAGGATCTGCATACACACGTCAGTCATATAACGCTTATACACACTCTATATACAAAGCACCAAAATAGGGTCCACATATGCGTATCCGTCTCACACACACATTATACGAGACTCTGTCTGTCCGTGTACCTTTCCCGTTCCACATTGCTAACGCAAAGCATACGTTGCAATCCCTGTCGGTTATTCCCAAAAGCCCATCTTCTCCCCATCTATATGCTCGACTGCATTTTTACCCAATTATCAAAAACAGGTCAGTGCCATGCACCTTTCAAATTCGTACTTCAGACTTTTTTTTTTATCGTCGAGACCTACCTCCTTGCTTGATCATGGGTGAAATAATTCCACGCTTCGCCATCTCGACTGTAATCCTACGATTTCATGTTGGTAAACCGCTATCAAAAACAAAAAAATATGCGGTATGTGCCATACGTGCGCGTACGCCCCCTTGCCGACTTTCACTAAAAATTTCGTACCTCTCTGACGGTAGCCCACTGACGTTCTGATAAATAAGGGCCTTCAATTTGTGAATTTCTATTAGTCTCATCTGTTTGAAATTATGTGGCCTAGTCAACGTTCGTACCCCAAAATTTCCAATCCTTCATTCTCTTTGCATGCTCAGCAAGGCGTCGGTGTTCAGCAGTGTCCGAGTCAAAAATCGAGGGAATGTCAGCAGCCATCTTCCTCAATAAAAACTAGGGACTTATCTTTAGAAAACCTTTAGAGGATTTTTATTAATTTTCCTGAAACAAAACGCTATTCTTACGGCAAATGCCCCATAACTCCATTCAAACCCTAACTATGATATTTTCAGAAAGAAATAAAATCAAACCATCCCATCAAATATTGTTTTGTGTTTCTTCTGAAGTAGGGATCATGCGATATAATAGAGACTGACTACTCTCTTCACTGACGGAATGCATGCATCGATAGACGAGAATAATAATCAGAACCAAGCAAACAGAAGTCCAAAAGGCCATGTGCCAAGAGGCGACAGAACCGTCAATGTCACCGTCCCAAAAAAAAGGTAAATCTGTGTTTAGCCTAACAGGCTGAAGTGATGATGCAATAGATGACGGTGTTTTGGATTTCAAATATATGCATTCAAAGATCAAGTCATCTGCATTGTTGGTGCGAAAGGACTTCAAAGCGCTCTCAATAACCATGCGAGTAAGCTCTACTGCATCTAGATATTCTTTAGACGTTTCACCATATTTCATACTAATTTTCTCTAAACCTGTCAAAATATAATTATACATACACGCCCCATCTTCGCCATTGCATTTTTCTTCAGCTTCATTCGAATGCTTCAACATCGTTGCCAATTCTAAATAAAGCGCATCATGATCAACCCTTTCGTCTAATGTCACTTCAAAATTCGAGTCTAATACTTCCTTTGCCTCTTCTCGTGATATCGATTTCCCATCTGTTGTCGTCATCTCTTGACGTTTCTGATCCAGAAAAAGTGAGACTGAGCTGCTGCCCTTACCCAAATACTCACCGCGTGCTCCAAACTTCTTCGTCAAGGACCTCTCTGCGGACACCGATACTACTTTCGATGACGGATACTGCCATGTACACACTTCTGTCAAACTGGGCCAATCCTTTCCTTCTGGTAGACGCCCTCTTAATATAGAATCCACTATAGATTGACACCCCTTTTCACATTCTAATTTCACCGGATCAGGAACGCTAGGATCATCCGGATACAATCGATCAGAGAAGTTCGCGCCTAATATTATCATTAACACATTCCTTTTCTTTCGATGAAAAGGATCTACCGGTACTTTGACCCATTCTGAAGTGTTTGTGTCCAGAAATGGCATCCCCATCCATTTTGATATCATCATATTCAAATTCGCATCAGTCAATCTGTCAACTCCCGGTTCCCATGACACTATTATGTTTGCATCCAATTCAAGCTTAAACAGATACATATTAGAATGTCGCACACATTACATAATTTCTGCAAGTAAAATGTCCGTACATCCTTGCTCAGTTCTGCCTTTGTATTGCCTATTTCTATCTCCCAAAGTCAAATTACACAAAGCTTTAGTATAAAATCCTATTTGATTCCACGACATCTTCTCTCTTTCATCATGTACATGCAGGCAGACGGCGGAGTTTGTTCGAAATTCGCCCATTCGTCAAAACAAGGAAAGCTAATATACATACGTTGCGCCTCCGTAATAGTTATGCACCATATTACCGCCAAACTTAATAAGAATGAAAACCTCATGTCAAGTGTAAAAAATTCATACACAACTCCTTAAGCTAATCTATCTCAATCAGGATTGTATGTATGTATGTGCATACTTACCAAAGCCACCGCGCCTTGAACAAAATTATTAAAAAAAGGAATCGGCTGAGAAAAACTTTTTTTGCTAGAAAAAAAAGTACTAAATAATATCTCTTTGTTCTCTTTACAAATGGTATTTATCTTATTACCGCCATGTACATTATGTGTCAAAAAAAGCCCTCATTCTGTCATTCTGTGACATGCCACCTCCAATATACCTATCTGATCATTCAGACAACTCATGCCATAATCTTCTAAAGATACCACATCGCTCTCTAACGCTTGTAAAACTTCTCCATTCTCTACTTTGCCATACGCTTCCTTCAAATGCTCAAAACGGTCCAATGCATTTTGCAAACATAAATGCAAGTCATATGCTCTCTTGGATTCTGGCCCAATACCCACCAAATTCTGCACGCCCTGATCGCTCCAAGGCTCCACATTGCATGTATACATATTCTCGAAATCGCCAATCAATTTTTGTAGTGTCTTAAAGAGACTGGCCAAACTTGTCTTCCTCTCTTCGATTTTGGTCTCTATGTCCATCTCGTCGTCTTGATCATGCATCTCTATATCCCTAGCTTCATTTATTCGCGCCTCTAGACTCTCCAGCTCGCGATGGACTGTATCTAATAATGCATTCAACGCAGACTCAGAAGGAACTTCTGCCAATCCTTTCTGCTTCGAATGACCCACGTATACATCCGCAGAAAACAAATTCAACTGTTTCGACGTCAAATTCCCATCTTCGAGCACGTGGCTCATCAGACGAGCTGCCCTGGATCTCCATTGCTCAATGTCAAATGCCTGCATTCGCACCTTACGGTTCAAATGACATAGCTCTACTAAACGATTCAGATGCTCCACTTTACGTAACTCAGGCACAGATCCCTTCATCAATTCATAGTCCGTAGAATTACATAGACCAAAAAAACAACTCACATTCAATAAATGGTCCGTATCTGACAAAACTAGCCGTTAATAACGTACTAAAAAGGGACATACTCATCTGTGCACAACCAGAGCTTCAAGAAGGAGGTATTTTTTCTCTACATTCTTTTCCTACTCAGGCCGTACCCGTTGTCTCACTTTTTTGAGATTTGAGTTGTTCGAAAACCACCGGGTCGAAGGATTGCAACAACCAAGCCATTGCCTCCCTCCATTCACATCCCATGATGCTCTCTTTCTCCAAAGAAAAAGGATATTGTATTAGCGCCAGTTGGTCAATCAGATGATCCATAACGTGGTATGGAAAGGTTTGAATTTGAGTTTTTTTTTTTTTTTTTTTTTTGAGAAGGAAAAACCAAAAGAGAACACATCGCGACGCTCCTTGGTACGGGAAAAGAATGGTTTGTCCTCGCACCAGAAATAATAATGTACATAGAAAAAATCATTTAAGTGCCAAGCAGGTGTATATGTTGTATGCGTGGTGCAAAGGTTTTAATGCCGTCTGGCGCTTTTTGGCTTGGCACCTTTGGGGAGGGTTCTCTTTGATTTCAGGTTGAGTTTTCTCAAACTTGGAGGTGCTTGAGGTGATTTAGATGGAAGAAGATAATCGGAGAGGGTTGACCCTTGGGTTTTGGCGGGCTGAAGAGCAGCTCTTTGTTTCTTAGACAGCCAGCGATTTGGATCAGGTGGTTTATCACGGTTTAGTCGTTTAGACGGTTTATTAGGTCGTCTTTTTTTCTTCTTTTTGGCAGAAGTAGTAGGGTGAGGAGAATTGGAAGAAGAGGAAGAAGACGGAAAAACGTCGACTAAATTTTCAAGAGCGTCTATATCTACTGAAGATAGAGAAGTTGACACAAATGATTCCAGAGAGGACGAATGAAGATGAGTCGCATAAGAGTTCACATAGATTGATGCTACAGTTAAACTAGCTTTGGCTTCTAAATCCAAAGGATTCAAATCGAGGATTTTTTGAAAGAGATTGAAGGCAAGAGTCCAATGATGATGCTTTAAAAGATATTTTCCATAATGCTTTACTAAGCGAATAAGTTGAGAATCGGACGAAGATATGATATCAGGATGTGATTCAAGAGCTGCCCAAACAAGCTGGTTGGCGTGCTCAACTTGTCCAGTTCTCTGATAAATATGTACCAAAGCAGCTATCATACCTAATTCGTGCTGTAAAGAAGAAATAGAAGAAAGATGAGAAGCACAAGTGTCTAATTTGTTCAAGTTCAAATAAATTTGTGCTTGGTACAATTCTACCAAATCTGTTAAACGCTTGTTCTTAAATCTTGCATCTTTCAACACTTCAATTGCCTTGTACACATTTTTATCATGGTGGTGAATGGCAGCTTTAATAATCGGAAGCCACTCAAATTCTGGATAAATCTTTTCGATTTCTTTCACCATCGAATGACATCGAGATGTCTGACCAAGTCTTAATGACATTATTGCAAGATTATACATCCACGTGGCTCTTTGTTCTTTAGACAGCCATTTATTTATCTCCCTGTTATTCCATAATTCACTTAGCTTCTCATACACCCATTTAGGATCGTCCTCTGATCTCCATATAGCCAAATTGTTTTCACTCACTAATTCCACTTCTCCTCCTATTTCGTTCTTGTTATCTCCCGCCCATTTCTCTAAATATCTGAATTGCTCCTCCACCCTCGCCCTCTCCAACTCATCCTCCCAAACCTCCCTCTCTCTCTCTCTCAAATCCTTCAATTTTTCTTTTGCCTTCTTCTCTTCTCCTAATGCTATCAGTGCACAAACCACATTATATCCCATCTCATATGTCTCCTCTCCTGCCCTCTTTTCCTCATTCCCCAACACTCTCTCTGGACAGCCCATACGAACTGCTATCGCATACCAGTTCGATACCCACTCACTCTCATTCACGCCCTCATTCACTTCCTCCCATAATTCTAATGCTTTCCTATCCTCTAAGACATAGTACTAATCATATACATACATGAGTCAATACACTACTGTCACTCATCTAAACTCGTACATATACACACATACCACTTGTGACTTTAACAACTTCATTCTATCCTCTTTTTCATCGAGCAATTCCAAGCACTCTTGGTAGCACCCTACCCCATATTTTGCATAGGCTTTTTCAAACCTGAATTCTTCTCCGTCTTTGTAGATTTCTATCGCTTCTACTGCCTCTTTAAATCTACCTAGATAAATCAAGGCATATATCTTGCTCTTGGCAGCTTTCTTTTCCTTCGCATTCTTTCCCAGGACTCCATTTTCATCAAGGGAAAGACGTTAGATATCCCCTTTCTCTTGAAGCCCTCTGCTTATCAGAGTTTCACTCAAATCAGCCAAAAAAATTTTTCTCATATCAAACATACTAACATCTGATACTTCTACCGCCTCTTTATAGTCTCGTCTGTCCAGGCTAGCCTGAAGCCTTTTGTAATCCTCCCATAAGTTTTGAGTTGGCATCTTCTCTCTTGCTCCTTCCGCTATACACAGAAAAAAAAGCAGGTAAGCAAGTAATTGTCCCAATAACCAATAATTAAATCTCCTAGCTTTTAATTTCACACATATCTCATCCGACCTTTCTCTTTTTACTTGAAACCAAAAAAAAATTTTACAGGTGCCTTCGTTTTAGATAAAATTATGTGTGCCTGAGATCTATCCTCCCACCAGCATGAAAAACCCCTGCTCATTTTCACTTAGGTCGTTCTAAACGCATAGAAAAACTTACTTTTCTCTACAAATATCTTCAGTACTTCTTGCAGACTCGTTCTCCACTAACTTTTGGTCCTCTTGCTCTTCCTTTACCCTAGGCTGTGAAAGCTCTTCTCGAATCTGCACTAACTTGTTAAAATAGCTAATTTGATCTCTTAAACGTATTCTTATTTTATACGCTCGAAAAAAATCGGAATAGGTCTCTTCAAGAGTCTCCCAAACTACAAAAAAACCTATTAGTTGTTCTGTTTTTGTGTGCTTCATAAATTTTTTATCATACCCAAGGAGACCAAATTTGGATCAAAATTATTCTGCAGCCTAACAATCGTTTCCTCCTTGTCCAAATAAATTTGTATGCATTTCTCAATCTCTCTCTGAATCTGAAATATCCATCATATGCGTCAACCGCTGAAAACCCAAGAATGCAAAAAAAAAAAAAAACGCACAAATTCTAAGTTTTGACATCTCTCTTTTTCCATAACCGCCTTGCGTTCTGATTTTTAACAAACAGCGTCTCTGGGAATCTAACTAAACAAAAAGCGCAAATAGTATTGGGAATATAAAAAAGTTCTCAACGAAAACTGGAAAAAAAAGTCAATTCTAAACAATTCCCAAAAAACAGCAAATTTCGTTCGAGTAATGTATCTCTTTTCGGTAGTGTATTGTTTCTAAAAAATAGTGAGCATTAGCTCAGGTTTAAGCCCGCAGAGCTATAATCTGAAACTCCTTTTCGACTGAAAGTTTTAAAATACCTCTATTAAGGGGACAAATTAAAAAACGAGTATGCTATTTCAATCAAGCATAGTACATATACATACAGAGTGGGCTATTCTGTGAAAAAATGTGTTGTATGGACATTGATAAAATTTGCCTTCGATCAAAAGATAATTTTGATCTCAAACAAACACTAACTCAATAAAAATTTATAATAAATATTATTTTATAACCGTTGGTTCCGTGGTGTAGTTGGTTATCACAACTGCTTAACACGCAGTAGGTCGGCGTTTCGATCACGCCCGGAATCATTATTTTTTTTAAATTTTTTTTGAAGTTCCCATTTTCTATAATTAAAATCAGGACATGCTTCAATACTTTTTTTTGGACACCACCATTCTAGTATTTGACACATAATATATACTGTAGCAGCTACTACGACGAATAGCTTACCGGCCCATTCACCACAATTATGAAATCGACACAATCGCTCAATTAATGGGTATGGCTCTTCATTCATCAATCTGTCGTATACAATCTCTGTACGCTTGGCTATATCTATCCATGAATACATCTCCTTGACCAAGTTGTGAGCCTTCCAGGGGTCAAAATCACCCACTTCCTCAATAGCCTCCGACAACTTTGCAACAATATCTAGAAAATTGAACAATACATGAGCCCAATGACATCGAAATATGTGGATGCTAAACAAGTTTGATTTATGGTTTTTATGAGCATCGCGTACCTTCTGTACAAGGTTCAGCAAGTTTGATCAGCTCTGGAGGTAGTACCTCTTTTACGCCGCCAACCTTTGTAGATACACATAACAAGCCACTTTGTATATAAAATTTACGACTAAAGTTAGTTTTAAAGACATTGCAACAGTTTCATCAAAAATACAAGCCGACCCTCCATACCAGCTCACTGCTTCAACGATAGCAATACAAAACGCCTCTGTTAGAGAGCAATTTAAGAAAATGTGCCCAGATATCAGCACTTCTCTTAAATTTTTATGTGTCACTGCTCCCAACATCGTTATGCGTTCTTGAAGACAGTTTTTTTCTATCATTCTTTCTAAATTGATGGCCATTGGACCGGTTCCACCGATCACAAATTGGACATGAGGAAATTGTCTACAAATTTCTGGAATAACTGTCACCATCAAATCAACGCCCTTTCTGTATACCAATCGACTCAAAATGATGACTGTGACTATATATATTCGATGAATGGCAAATCGTCAGTTAGAGAGAGTTTGATCAAAATAAAAAAAATTTATCGTAACTTTTTGTAGGGTCCCTTTTGCTTGGATCAGGAGTCAGGGATATATAGTCGACCGCATTTGGAATCACGGATACATCTAAAGGGTCCAGGTTTGCTCTTATGACTGTATTCTCTTTGCTGTTGAAAACACAAAGATTAGCAAAGTTCTCTCTACATACATTAAAGGACACTTGTCCCCAAAGAAAGGAAGCTCATGAACAACAGATTTTTACAACGTTTTGAATCAAGCATTTTTTGAGAAAGATTCGTTGGAGTATGGCATACCTGGTATGTGAAACGCAAATTACATGTCCGACATCTGACAGAGTAAATCTGATAATTTTGTTGGTATGTATGCTGGAGATGTCTGCAAATCCGAACAGAGAATGATCTGTAAAGCAAGTTTTATATCCCATAGTACGAGCAAATAGCAGTGCTTCTAGGGCCATGGTAGAGAAGGCTTGATGAGAATGAACAATCTCTATTCTTTCACGAATCAGAATTTTTCGAAAAATTGGAAGATACGTCGAGAATCCGAACGTTGGCATAGCTGCTTGATTATACATTTGTCCATAAACAAGATAGTAGACTTTTAGACCACTTGTCAAATATCGGACACCTTTTCTGTTGCCATAGCTATGAGTGATCAGAATAACCTTTATGGGAACGATATTAGTGGTGTCTTTTGTTGTACCAATATCTTTTTTGTGAATTTTTGTCGTACCTTGTTTCCTCTTTTTATTAGACACGTGGATAGCTGGTATAGATGGATTTCTACGCCTCCTGTGTTAGGGTAGAAAAAATCGCAGACCATGGCAATTCTTTTTGGTCTGGACGAAGGAGGGCCGCAATGCTTCGAATAGCCACTATGATGTTGAGATGCATTGGCCATTGATTTTGACTGGGTAGAAATGTGTAAATTGGTTGGATGCGGTGGTTTTGTAAGGGTTCCGAAGATACAATCAAGATAGAGTAGATTGATAGTAAGTGTTGTCTGGTTGAAGCATTTAATTTAAAAAGGGTACAAATTTTTTTTGTTTACAATGCAACTATATGACAATAATTTTAAAAATGGATTAACTTAGCGTGACTCGTGGTGTTGGTGAAGGGGATTGCATGCTATCGTTGATGTTAAATTGGGTATGGATCTGAGAGAAGATATTTAAACCAGGGCGCTTGCTTTTGATGATTATAAATTTTAGTTTAATGATTTTTTTTCATTTAGAAGTGTGTGGATAACTGTTGATGTCGTGGAGAGGAGGAGTTGATCGGTTGTTCATTCGATCGAGATTTAGAAATCGAGAGTGCGTGAATTATGCAGGGCTTTTCCTCGTAGGTGGTTCTGTTATGTGTCCGCCAGGGGTATTCCGATTAGCGAGATCAAATGGCTTTACCGAATCGTCTGCATTCAAGAAGTTGCATTCAATGAGTCATAGATGGGAGAGCGCGGCATCGGTATGGAAATACTGGGAGAAAGGTAGATTTGACCGATGTGTGACCCGAAAAGCATTTTGGGAGAACAGAGGATTTGACCTGTTTTTAGAAAAAGCCAGAGACGCAAGCAAGATAGAATGGAAAAAGATGGAAAGGATTTTTGATACAAGAAACAATACCGTTGAGCTGAAATTATTTTGTAGCGTTCAAAATAACAATTCGAAAACTAGAGAAAACGCTGAGATAGAAGTTGATCGAGAAAAAGAAAACTCAGATAGCCGTTCAGTTGGAGATGACAGTCCTTCTGGTCAACAAGAGCGAGCACTGGTTGCGTTACCACCTAAACAAGTAAAGAAATTGAATCGAGGATGGATGTTATTTCGTTTTTTATACTTAACAATGACTTATTTAGCCAATGCTACAGCTATTTACTATTTATACTCGCAGGTTTTTCCAGAAGATAGACTGACTGGATTTCTGGCATATGGGACGGAATTTATGAGAAGCATTCCTTTGTTTGACTTGGCTCAGATGAGTCGTGTTTGGGTTGCATTACCAATTGGTTGTCTTTTGTTAAACATGTTATCAATCAAACGTCTTGTTCCTCGAAAAATTTTGATACTGGTCAACATATCTTATTTGATTCTTCATTTTTACCGCAACTACGAAATCCTATTTCATATGGGCCATTTCACCTGGCCCCTCTTGATTTTGATGTCTCTGAGGCTTACTTCTTGGTTCGTGTTCATCGAGCTCGGATTGAACGCGCCTGAACTCTACAAGTTGTACCCCATACATCAATACGATGGGGATCATCTGAGGGCAAGGACGGTCAAGCTTTTGGACGGATATAGTGAGAACCCAAGCAGCATTCCAGAGCACGGGTGGTTGATGGTGAAAGTTGTTCTATTTGCGAGAGCAGTGTGGTCGTATGGTGTGATTGGTGTAGAGAAGGCAGAAAGAGCGAAGGAAAAGATTAAGGAAATGGCGGGCTGGAAGGAAGAAGGCGAGGAGAAACAAAGAACACCTGAACAAAGTGATTAGAAATAATGCTGCCATGCAATCTTATCCGCGCCTGTCATAAGTTGATAAAAAAAGGAAAAAAATTTTTTTGAGAGGCAGAATTATTTGACGGGATGGCAGCGTTAGAGAGGATGATGGTCAGGGGCATTCGGGCATATGACCCTAGTTCTGTAGAGCAAATAGAGTTCTGCAAGCCCTTGACGTTAATAAAGGGTCCAAATGGCGCTGGAAAGACGACATTGATAGAATGCATGAAATGGGCTTGTACTGACTCAGTACCGCCCGGGTCGGGGAAGGTACAGAAGAGAAGGGCAATGGGGAAAACAAAAATTCCTGACAAAATGTTTGGTATTTGGTTGTAGGGTCAGTATTTTGTGCATGACTTAAAGATGTTGGGTGGCGGGGAAGTGGTGGCGGAGGTGGTTCTAGATTTTCGAGGTGGTGGTGATGTGTTGAGGGTGGCGAGAAAGGCGAAGTTGCAATATGGGAAAGATGGGAAATATAGGTTCAGCAGGTTGTCGGCAAGCTTGACAGAGTGGAGGGAGAAAGGTGGAGAGGAGAAGGTGTCATGTACAGAATCAGATCGAGTAAATGCGTTGATAGAGTCCAGATTGGGGGTCAATCAAATGATACTGGAAGAGGTTTTTTTTTGTCATCAGAGTCAATCTACATGGCCGTTGGATGATCCATCTACGTTGAAGTCTCATCTAGACAAGGTGTTTGAGACGACGGCATACACATATGTATTAAGGCAGTTGAAAGAGTTAAGGAAGGATTATAAGAGAGAACTGATGGATGAAAAGGAGAGTTTTGCGGAGATTGACAAGGGTTTAGGGAGATATGAAGACGCGATGCGGCACGTAGAGCTAGCTGAGAAGAGGGTGGCTGAGTTAGAGAAGGACGACAAGGAAGCAGAGGAAGAGATAGAAAGGCATCAAATAGAGATCGCAGCATTGGATGCAGAACTGTGCAAGGCAAACAGGGACAGAGATACGTTGAACGCGCTACAGGCGCAGATGAAGGAGAAGGAGGGGGAGCTGAGGCAGCGCAGAGCGGATGCGAATGTGATGGGAGACCGCCTGGACGAAGAAGAATGTCGTTTGAAGCACTTGATGAGTCATTTAAAGGAGGAAGTGGAGAAAGGGAAACAAGCGACGAGGGAAGGCGAATCGAAGATAGAATCGTTGCGTAATGAACTAGAAAAGTTTCAAGATCGTTTGGCGAGGCGCGAATGTTTCGAGAATCAGATTTTGGCAGAAAGGAAGAGGCGAGATAGTTTGGTGCTTGAGATGGCATCGAAGTGCCAATTATCGCTGGCAGACAGAGAAGAGGATACATGCAAGATATTGTCTGCTGCCAGATCAGTGAAGTCTGGGTACGAGGGGGCCATTCTCGAGGAAGAGGAGTGCCATAAATCGGAAGTGGTTAAATTGGATTCAGAACTTATGGAGAAGGAGAAAGAATGCCATGAGGCGGATGTGGAACAGCGTCTGCGGAATTCCGAGGTTTCGAGATTATCTGAGCATATTTCTGACTTGGAGCGTCAGTTGAGATGCATGTTATCCTCGCTCGCTATCAATGAGTGCAAGATAGGTTCGTGGATGGAGGCCGTGAACATACATTGGAATTTTGACATCGAGCCGAAATGGTCGAGCTTGAAGTCCGAATTGGACGAGTTGAATGCACAAATTGAAAAGAAAGATTGGAAGACCGATATTGAGTTATGCACGCTTCAAACATCTTCATGGTCGCTTCAAAGAAGCTGCTTGAGTACTCGCCTGCGCCATTTGGACGATTGGAAAGCGCAGCTGGATCGTGTCTATGGTCAAATGAAGGATTTATGGGGGATTGAAAAGAATTTTCATCTTTATTGGTCAAATTTTGATTGGACTAAAAATTGGATATGGCAAACATTGCACGAATATTTAAGAGGTAAGTTGGATATAGATGAGCATTTTTCGACATTTCTGCAGGACGACACATCCATTTTGTCGAACTGGTCAAGGAAACAGCTTTTGATGGCGGCGATTTGCTCTTCGATCTGGTTTAAGGCAGAATCTGCACCTCTTCTCGCAGATCGATGTCTTGAGTTGGAGTGCTTATTCGGCTCATTGGCTTCTTCGCAGACGTTCGAGGCGCATTTTGAGGTGCTGAAGCGCGTGTTTGGTATCCTCAATATCCAGAAATGGCCCGGATACACATCCTTCTATGACGTAGTGGGAATTTATGATGCAGAAGGTCTATCTGGAAATGGGGGTCTTCCATTTTCTTGTGCTAGGTTTTTTTCGTCGTCTGGCTACGATTGCTTACGCAGGTTTCTATCGGATAGCTTGAGCGAGCTGCGCACGTCGGCCGAGTCTCAGTCGACGAATCTGAGAGCACTGAAAAAAGAGTTGAGCGATTGTGAGTGTCGCCTGGAATCTGAGAGAGGTGCGCTCGAGTGCTACAGAAAGCGCGTTGAGGAGCTCGGGGCCTCTATGCAAGGCGCAGACGAAACGGAGCTGAACGAGAAGCTGGAAAGGTTGAACGCCTTGGAGAAGGAATACGAACAATCTGTACTTGTTTTAGAGCATTCGATTGGCCTGTATGGCATGCTGAGGTCTCGTGCGCATCAGAACACCTCTTGTCCTTTATGTTCGACTAGTTTGTCTTCTGAGGAATCGAGACAGGCTTTAGAGAAGAGCGTGTCGGAACTGGTCGATCAGGCACCGGAAGAGCTGGCACTGACTCGAGAGAAGCTGGAGCGTGTGCACTCTGACCTTTCGGAGCTGCGTGTGCAGCTTGTCTTATGCAACGAGCGAATGGATCTGTTGGAGAAGATAAAATCGACCGAAGCGGCGGAGTCGGCGTTGAGGGTGGTGATTTGGCGTCGACAACAAGAAATAGCCTCAATCAACTGCGCGAACGAGTTGTTGAAACAAAGAAAGGATTGTCTGCAAGACCTCCTTGATCGACTTAGGCGTGGTCACGAACTGGCCCAGAGAATCAACGAAAAAGAGGATGAGCTGAAAAAAAGCTTCGACGGACTGACTTCATGGGAGCTCAGGTATTCGAATTTATGGTCGGTTGTATGCAGAGAAGAGCAGGAATGGAAGAAGGAGTGGAATCTCGGTCCTGATGACCGCAGATTGGATCCCGAAGGAGTCAAACAAATAACGCATAATCTGAACACGGCCATAAGTGAAATGGGCGATTTAGACGACAATCTAGCGAGACCAGATTCCAAAGTCGTTTCTAACGACCGTGAATTCAAAGTGAAGTTACAATATGGTGATGACATCAATCCTGATGACGACTATGAATTTTGTTTCAAAAAAAAAAAACTGGATTCCCAACTACCGCCTATTCTGTTATCCACCAGCAGTCTATATTGGTCCAATTTATTTGTCAATTGTTTCCGTGAGCGATTCGAAACGCTTCATTCCTTTTCCGAGCGCTGTCTGTCTTCTTGTAATTCTCGGATCGAGCGCCTTCGCGCTATGTCCTATCAGCATCTATCTCGTCGCCAGGAATTAGAAAATTCGCTATGCCCCTTAGAAAAGATCAGAACCAAGATAGAAGCTTTTCGAAAGAGCCATGATACCTTGCTTCAGCTGCGAGAAGAGCTCGGCAAAGCACAAGCGGTTGCCGCTCAGTGTCAACAAATCTATTGCGATCTCTCGCTCAAGCTCGAAGAAATTCGCGCACGTCGCCAGCAGGCTCTAAGCCAACGTGTTGAGAGCATCTCGCGTTTGAAAAAAGAGCTTTGGCAATTATCAGAGTGCCTGTTGCTAGTTGAAGAAGCCGAAGACAAGCTTTCTTCCACCGCCTCCAAAATTCAACAGGAAGCTATGGACCTTCCTGAAATAAGGTCTTCTTGTACGCGCATCAAAGCCGAAATCGATGCTCGACTTTCTGAACGCACGCAACAAGATAATTCTCTCAATCGCCTCGGCTCTGAGCTGGAATCTGCCAGTCGTCTATACGACAACGTCTGCGCTATCTTGTCTCTTGAAAAGAAAATCAGTTCGATGATAGACGCAGCTCGGAGCCTTCTTGGTGCAAGCGCCGATTCTGACGTGCTCGACATTGAGAAATGCATCGTGGACAAAATTTGCTCCCTTAAATCGCAAATCTCCACCTGTTCTTGCCATGTGTCAGAATGCCAGAAACGGCTTTCTGCCAACGAGGGCGAGAAAAAAGTGCTCGGGGAGCAAAAAAAGTGCTCTCAGGCCATTATGGACGAGGTCAGCCAAAAGCTCGCTGCTTCTGGAGAAGGCGTACGTCAGAAAGGATGTTTCTATAAAGACTTATACACACACGTATCTGACAAGGTTGTTTTAGTTGCCTTCAAACGAATTGAAGCCGTTTGACATTTTCAGAGAACACAAAAAGTCCAAGTCGCGTTTATTGCTGATTACGTGTTTGATTCAAGACTTAGAAGAGTATGCGAGAATTTTGGACAAGGCGTTGGCTAAGTTTCATTCGATGAAGATAGCGGAAATCAACAGGAGGGTGAAAGAGCTGTGGAGGGCGACATATCAGGAAGCAGACATTGACTTTGTACAGTTGAAGGCAGAGGAGTTGAAAAGGAATCAGGAGTCAGAAAAGTTTTCCATGAGGCCGGAATACGAGTACAAGTTAGTAATGCACTGTCAGGGAGTAGAAGTGCCGATGAAGGGAAGATGCAGCGCAGGTCAGAAAATGCTGGCGAGTTTAGTATTTCGATTATCGTTGGCAGATTGTTTTCACACTAGATGTCAATTTTTTGTACTAGACGAACCTACAACAAACTTAGATGAAAAGAATAGACAATCTTTGGCAGAGACGTTAGCCAGATTAGCAAGAGAGCGTAGCAAAGTAGGAAACTTTCAGTTGATAGTGATTACACACGATCCGGTCTTCTTTAGCCAGCTGTCTAGAGAGCACATTTCCGATTATTATTGGGAAGTTCATAAGAACAAAGGCCAATATTCAACGGTGACTAAGAAGCCGATCGACGAGCTCTGAGCGGATATGAGATATTATCTTGCTTTCAAAGAGGTTGTGTGCTGCGTCTAGCGCCCAGTATGCACACGGGATGTGGCGTAGAGTGTGTATGAATGCGGGGTTCGGGGTGAGCGAGCAGCGCGAAAAGCAAGTAACCGGGGAGAAAGAAGAAATTGCCGTGGCGAAAAGGAAAGGGGGTAAGAAAGGCAGGATGTACCACATAAAAATTTCAGAAGTTTAATTTTTCTCACAAAGTGTACAAAGAGGGCTCTCGGGGTACCTACTGGTATGACAGACAAGAGCACGGATGGCAGGTGTGTATTTTTTTTTGCATTGGGTTGGTGGTGAAGGGGGATTGGAAGGAGGAAGGAGGGGCTAACAGGTGCTTATCAAGAGGAGTAGGGGGAGAAGGAGACGTTTTGGTATTTGAGTGTGACGAGGAGGAAAAGGCGTGGATTCCTTGGAGGAAGAGTGGGAGTGAGGTGTGTAGAGTAGGTGTATCGCGAAGCAAAGAGACATGGATCGAGCTGAGAAGAAAAAACGAGAAAGTACGTATTTAAGAAAGGCGGTGTGTAGCTGTGTACGACGAATGAAAGTGCGTGCGCGTACAAAAGTAGAGCGGGCTGAGCGGTTGAAAATGCGTGCGATACAGGAGGTGCTGGAGAGAGCGACAGTGGGGAATTATGTGAAGGCGAATGATAGTGAGAACTATTATTTGTGGTTGGCTGAGGACAAACGGTGGTTGGGGTTGATGTTTTTGGATAAGACGGTGGGAAGGTTATTTTATTACCAGACGAGCAAGTATCTTCGAGGAGAGGAGGACCAGGAAGAAAGAAAGACGGGGGATGCTGGAAGGGAGAAGTGGTATTGGATGTCTTTTTTAGGTTCTCTGCCGTATCCTACAAATGTAGACAAGAACGCGGAGGAGTTGTTGAACGAGGCGAAAGATGGCGTTTATGTGTCTTCGAGTGAGGTGCAGGGGGACACACCCGGTGTGAAGACGAAGAGAAAAAATGTTATTGACGAGTTATTGAAGACAGAAGCCGATTATGTGATGGCGTTGAATTTGATGAGAGAAATGTATATTATTCCTTTGAAATATGCGCCGAGGTTTGGAGTGAACATATTAAAGCCGGGAGAGTTCGAGTCTGTGACGTACGGATTCGAACAGATTTACAAGTTGAATACTGAGCTTCTTAAAGAGCTGGAGCATGTCCGAGCAGATGGCTTGTTATACCTCCACGTTGGAAAAATAATGTGTTTATTTGCTTATAGCATGAAGTTGTACATCGGTACGGAAAGGGGAGGTTGTTTTAGCTAGGGGGGTTCGTGAATATTTTGTGTCGAAATTTGACAGTTTCGGTTGCATGAGACACTAATTGAAGTTTTTTTTGTTGCCAGACTATGTGAACAACTACAATAATGCGATTCGCATTTTTAGAGAGTATGAACAAACTAACTCAACCTTCAAGACGTATTTGCGATTGTGCGTAGAGGACCCGGTTTCTAGCCGTCGAAGCCTGTGGGATTTCTGGATTATGCCTGTTCAGCGCATCCCCAGGTATTGTCTCCTGTTAAGTCAGTTGCTACGGGATACGCCGGCAAGCCATTGCGACTATAAAAATCTTGAGAGTGCACTGAAAATGTTCAAGGAAATGGCAGAATATATCAACTCGAAGAAAAAAGATTTCGACAATCTGACTAAAGTGTCTCTCATTCAGGAAAGATTCGATCCGAAAGCTAAACAAAAACTTCTGAAGGATCGACGTACGTTCATCCAAGAAGGCAAACTCTTCCTGAAGTCGACTATTTATCCCTCGAGCGATGCGTCATCTTCAAGTGCCAATAACCGAAACAGCGCTGAGTCCAATTCAGAGACTCATTCCGAATATCAGCTTCCTTCTGCCGCCGTCACCGCCTTAACACCTCCTTTGACAGGAAAGAAAAAGCTAAAAAAAGATAAGCATCCTTCCAACAGCGTGGCGGCGCTCCTAGACTCTTCATCAGGTTCTTCACATGGAGAAGAAAATGCTCTGGAAGTTGAATGTTTTCTCTTCAATGATTTATTTTTGTGGGCCTCAAAAACCAAACATGACTACTTGGTCGAACTTGGGCGATACTCCGTCCACCAAATTCTTGATGTTCAGCTTTTGGCGCCTTCCAAAGCGTCTTCTATTTACGAATTCTCCATCAGCACCAACAATCAAGAGACCCACTTCTATTCTCATGATGAAGACACAGCTCAGAAGTGGGTACAATCTATCCACATCGCCTGTCGTAACTCTGTCCTAGCCAAAGAGGCAGAAATTGCCAGAATGAAGCGGGTCAGCTCTAAAGCTTGAAAAGCCTCTTGTGACTCTCTCTCTCTCTCCCTCTCTCTCTCTCTCTTTTTTTTTTTCTCCTGTACTATACACATTTCCGTAAAACGGTTATATGTTCTGCTGAAGTAAAATACATTCCCATCTGCCTTCAGCCAGGAGCAGGCCGCGCCGGGCTGGTTTTGTGAAATGCGCGCGGGGCAGGTTGCGAAGCCGGGGAGGGCAGAGGGGGCCAATTTCCAATTCAACGGGAGACAAGGGCCGCCAACTTACCATATCGCTCTCTATGTCAAGAGAGGGAGGGCATTAGACAAGGTTTTTCTATTCTTGATCTCAGGGACTTTGAGCATTGTAACACGGGGGGGTGGAAGAAGGGATTGACAGGTCTGAACGAATGTCCATAGAAGATAGGTGGCTGACGCGCGGGTAGAGTGAACAACTCCGACAAAGAGGAAAAAAAATGTACTGATACGTTTGGGAAAAAAGCGGAATCGAGAAATTCTAAGTATAGGGAGAGGGCTCCAGAAACTCGTGCCTCCATTGTTGGAGAGAGGGACCGAATAAGAAGATGAGTGGAAAACCTACGATGGGGGCTGTGCCGGCTGTGGTTTGATGGAAGTTGTCAAAGTGAAAAAACAAACTTTTTTGATAAACAAAGGGGTAAAGCTCAAAGCAAGCAGCCTGAACCCAAGAGGTGTAAGGTAGACGAGGTTGATTTTTATACCATAATTTTTCTCAAATTGGTTTATTCTATATACGCATAAACGTTGCAGGGTCTAACCCTGAATAAGGGGCTACAACTTCTTGGCCGAGGTGAACTGATGTTTCCACACAGAACCTTTTCTTCTGTGACCCTTTTTCCTCAATTTTTCTCGAATCGCAATCTCTCT
This sequence comes from Schistocerca gregaria, assembly GCF_023897955.1. NCBI lineage: Eukaryota > Metazoa > Arthropoda > Insecta > Orthoptera > Acrididae > Schistocerca > Schistocerca gregaria. The sequence goes on along the minus strand of NW_026061953.1, from coordinate 181,848 downwards.
CTACCTGCCACGTTCCAACGTGATAGATTTTCGGGCGTGCCCCTATTCTCATCATCTAGCGAAAGGCACCATAGCTTCGAGTTGTTCGAAGTACTTCTCTCGCTGCCGCTTCCAACTGTTGTCGATGACTTTGCCGCCGACGTTCAAGACGTATCCACCCTCCAAGAGAGGGTCGATTCGGGTCGAGATTTTTAGATTTACGTCATCCTTAAACATGTTGGCGATAATATTCTTGTACATTTTTTTCTCGTGCTCATTGAGTTCATATGGAGTAGTTATCTCGGCCTCAACTATATTCTGCTGTATCTTCTCGAACGACTTGTATATACCCAGTACTCGGCCGCTCTTAATGTCGTTCAAGCAGTTCTCAGAAATTAAAAGCACTGTACATCAAAGAGGTGAGAATATATACGTTTCACACAGCATATGTGTCACTCTCAACGCATCTCACAGACAAAAAATCGATGCACATGCATTTCGTACACTCTTTTTGTAAGGTACACACACAATATCACAGACACATTATAAATACGATGTCTCGTTGCGGCAGCCCTCTTACCTTCCACGAACATCACACGTACTGATCATAGACTTGCCAATTGGCAACGTCTGAATGTTTTGAATAGAGTCTTTCACCACTTTAGCAGCTTGGTCGAACTCCGACCTGTTCTCGTCATTCCTACCATTCTTTAGCACCTTATACGCCTCAACCAGCTTTTCATCGGTCTGAAGCGCATGCTGGTAAAAGATGATGGCGGTTCGCACTTCATCTACTTGCTGCATCACCACCCCCCAAGTAAATGCAATAAAAACATTTCGATCCAGTGTGTTTTCGGGCGGGATCTCTATACCCTAAGACGAGCGCAATCGTTCGCCACGCAAGACAAATCCTGTCAGTCGCATTGTCTCTCTTATTCAAATCGCCTCAAGTAGTATTGCGGCATTTGTGCGCTGAAAATCAGCCTTTACGGACGAAAATCACATTACACCAGTATATATCCTTTTTCGTGGACGCGTACTTTCAAGGGATTCAGGAGGCATTCTGTCAGCAGCTCTGCAGCGCATCTCTGCTCGTAGAGTTTCAAGACAAATCTGGTATAAAACTTTTTTTTTTCATCGTTGTTGATGATTGCGACTAAATTATGCAGTCTTTTTTCTTCTTCCTCGCTGAGCTTTAAGTGATCAAAAATCTAGACAATCAGTAGTCACCCGTCACCCATTCGAAGTCAGAAACTGGTCAAAGCTGGAGAAAAAAAAAGTACGTTGCACTTCTCGGACGCGACGACATACACCCTTCGTCGCGCAATATCGCCTATAGGAATGGCGTTTCAGTGATTTGTCTGCATTTTTAATGACTGCACGCGGCCAGAGAATCGCTCGTCCAATGGGCCTGAGTAACATGATTGAATTCGAGGCTCTATTAAGACTGTGTGAAACAGACAAAAAATTATATTTTTTTTTTGTGAGTTGGCAATACCTGCATACACTTTCTGTTGCGAGCAGCTGGGACGTGTCCATCTACCCAGGCGCGTGAAATGAAAGGCCCATAAGCAAACTACGTGCGCGTGACCGTAGTAGTGGTATACGGGTAAGTGAATTTCTCGCAGGAGATTCGAAGCAAAGCATGCGCCACATTTTGCGCAGCGAACGAAAGAAAGCTGAACTGCAACTGCGTTGAATGAGAAGACGACAAAACGTAGCAGTCAGTGAGCTCCGCTGAGACGCCTGCTTTTGTTGCAGTGTGTCAAAGGGAAAAGAAAAAGCAAACCAAGAGCCAGTGCACACAAAGGGGGTGGCGAGAACAAAATAGCGTTGGGCGAATATAGAAAATGTGACATTTATATTTTGACGATACACAAATGCGAGGGATGAGGGGAGCAGTTCTGTGTAGACTCGATGAATTGCGTGCTATCAAAGGCAGGACTTTGCTTGAAAAAGGGGCTTGTTCTGCAGGACTTAAGACAGGTAAAAAGAGTTCAAATAAGCGATTTTCGACTTGATGACCGAACAGATAAAATATGCGTTATCTTGTCTCTCTTTGGTTATTTGGTTTAGAACGGTATGGACGGCTTCTTTGTTAAGGCGTATGTGTTCAGTGGACATGCTGAGGATGGTATTGGTGTCCAGGTGAGTCATGCATTTGGCTTCACTGGCGAGCGAAGTCTGAATATGTTTGAGAGTGTTGATGACAGCAGAATTGACCTGGGATAGTTCGGCTCTAGCTGAAGTCAAGCAGAGGTTCAGAGGACTTTGGCCACCAGTCGAGCCTGGCTTTGATCCGTCTGGTCCTGGGGTGCGATCGACTGTCTTCCAGAGAAATGGAAGAGTCCCTTGCCAGAGGACGAGAGGTACGTACAAAAATGCTGTGACGAGCGGAACGTTTACGTTGAACAGGATGGGCTTGGACCGTTCTATCAAGTTGTCGTATTGTTGGAGAGCGCTTAGAATGAATGCGGATTCGTCTTTCAGGGAGCTGAGAAGTAGCTCTTCGGTTGGCGAATCGAGGTCCGGACGTTGAAATAAGTGCGAGAATAAACAGAATATGAGGGTGAGGTTGGTGATGGAGTGGGCAAGTTGGAAGAGAAGGCGCTCGAATGAAGTGAGCGAGGTGGCGTTTGAGGTCAGGAGGTACGATATTTGGTCGGTCAAGCGGCAGAAGTAATGAAAATGGGATGAAGAAGGAAGCGAGGCGATGAGCTGAGTTAGGGAAGTGAATTTCAAGCAGAAAGCGAGCGGAGAAAGGCGATTTTCATGCAGGCAGTCTGTCGAGACGTCTTTGAATGAGAGTATAGACGATTCTAGGTCTGGAGAGGAGGGAGGCGTCAAGTTGAGTTGAGCGATATCTGGTACAACATTGGTTTGTTTGACAGTTTTCGGCAGTTTTGGCTGAGTCTGCGTGGTTTTTGGGGGCTGTGCACCTGAGTCAGAATTGAGCTCGCTGGGTGGCTTGTTGGGGTGTGGGTGAGGTTTTTTCCCTCTTGGAGTGTTGGCGTGGCTGGCGGAGGTTGGTTGAAGAATAGAATCGGTATCGACGAGTTTGGTGAGAACGTGGTAGAGGAACTTCAAGACGGAGTGGGACAGTTGGTATTTGAGGATGTGAGAGGGTTGAGTGGGCCATAGGGAGGTGAGCCAATGGCGGCAGGGAAGGAGGGTGGAGGCTATCCATTGGCGCACGACAGGGTACGGGTCTCCGATATTGAGATCATAGTTGTCTGACAGAGATGATAGGATGGTTGTTTTTTGAGAGGGGTTGTGATGAGCCAGATGTTTTTTGATGTCGCGATGAATGCTTTTTTTTTGCTTTTGGTAAGTTTTGACTAAGTTTTTAATGTCTTGAATGGAATGGGCTTCCAGGGCGAGTTGGAGTATGATGTTTTCTAGTGAGAGAAATAGACGTTGTTTGCTGAGAGCGATGCGGAATCCGAACTGTTCGAGTTCTTTGACTTTATGGTAGCTTTTGCGTTTGTAGGCTTCGAGGACCCAGTAGCTGAGGCTGTCTTTGTTTTCTTTGTAGAAGAGCTGAAGGGATTTTTCGGTATGTTTGAAGGGTTTCGGGTGGGCGAAACGAGCAAGGGAATCGAGGAAGAGATGTGCGAGAGATTCGAGCTGGGAGTTTTTAAAGCTTAGGCGGGAGAAGTGCTCAAAAGAGGATGGGACACAGCCGAGGCGTTGATAGAGTTGGCCAAGAAGGATGCGGAGTTCGAAGTTGTTGCGGCTGATGGAGAGTCCGTGATCTAGGGACAAAATGGATAGGACGAGGTACTCGGTACGAGAGGTGAGGAGAAACAGTTGGAGGTAGTGGTGAACAGCGAGAATAAGGAGGTGGTCTCCGAAAAAGTGCTCGGATGACCTGAGGGAGATAGAATGAAGGGGTTGAGAGACAGAATAGAGGTGAGAGAGGCGGGAGATGCGAAGGGATAGGAGCGAAGGGAGGGCGGAGTCTTGGGTGGATTTTGGATCTGAGGGGCAGTTTAGCCCGAGTTGGAGCGATATGGAGCGATTGAGGCATAGTTGGAGGTCAGTGGAGAAGTGGGAACTGAGAAGTCGGGTGATGGCTTCGAAATGGACGAGTTGCCACGTGGGTTTTGAATTTTGGATGACTGGGAAGGTGGATTGCGCCAGGAGTAGTAGGAAGGCTAGGTGGAAGCCGGGATGGAGGAGAGGTAAGTAAGGGAGGAGGTCTCGGTAGCAGGTAGGCTTACGAGAGAAGTTGACGAAGTAGGTTAGAAGAGTGAGTGGATGAATAGGGAAACGGGGGTCGAAATGCTTTGAGAACAAATGAATAGGGTGATGGGGATGTGGGGATGAGGGTGATAGAAAGGGAAACGTATTGAAGAAGCTTGAAGGGTCATGGGGAATAGATGAGCTAGATTTCATATCGGTATTTTCAAAAATTGAAAGTGTGGATGATTTGATTTCTGGCATGTCGTGTATGAGGTCTATGAGATGGTTCATGCAGTCCTTTTTAGTTTGATAGATAAGAGGAAGACATTCTTTTTCCCATTCTAGATGCATGAGGAAAGGTCCGCGAGGCTTGTTTGGGAGTTCAGCAGTCTTTTTTTGCAAAGAGACAATAAATCGCACAGCGTCTATTAGACTTAGGTGAAGGGGAGAGAGGTACTTGAGCAGGTCTGTTTGATTCGATTTGGCTGAGATAGACAGAGCTGCATTGGACAGGTCTTCATTTGCTGGGATTTCCGTGGTAGGACAGGTATCGATGTTTTCGTCGGCGTTGATGGTCTGATTCCAACAAGTTGTGGTTGGTCTGGTCCAGCCCCATTTTTCGATTGCTTGAACTTCGTTCGGTATTTGGTTCATTTTGATCTCCGAGGCAGATTTCAGGTATCCGATGGCATAGGTCCATTCGTCCGAACTATGTTCTGTCAACAGTCTTGAGTATAGTTGCTTAGAGGACGAGTGCTGTCCAGAGGCGCTTAAGAGTGCTGCTTCTTCATTGAGTCGTTGATGTTCCAACGCATAGGCCTTCTTACCTGTCTCAGTACGCAAGAAGTTCAAGGCTTCTTGATATTGCTCTTGTTGTACCAATAGCCTCAAGTAAAAGCTCGCCTCGCTTGAAGATATGGTCGCCGATTCGCTGTTCAAGAATTTAGATTCGAACATTTTTTGTGCCAAATGTAGGATAACGGCTCTTTCCTTGCGTTCTTCGGCCTGGTTTTGATCCCCGTCCTCGGACTTCTTTCCTTCGACGCCCCACGTCGTAGCCACAGACGTATAGCCACTTCGGTCTGGCATCAACGCTTGCTGCACCCGAGACACGATGCTCCACATTACGTATTTCTCCTTCTTTGTCAGCCTGCACAGATCAAGTGCCGCCGACATCTGTCTGGCGTAACTCCCAGACTGAATCGCCGAGAAGAACAGCTGGCGCAACGCGTGCACTTTCGCCTCTCGTTCCGTCGCCGGTAGCTTCTCTGCTGCCGTCGCCCATATAGACTCCAACAAATCCCCTCGATCTAAATTCTTGATGCTCTGCGTGCAATAATTCAACGCGTTTGAATCGCCTATCCACTGCATTGTATCCTTCAAGAGTGACTCTATCAACTCGATTGCCCTCGACTCTTCGCCCAGAGAACTGTAGGTCAAGCTCAAAACGGCCTTTTTCGCACAAACATTTGACGTCAGCTCCTAGTTGACCTCTATATACAAAATTCCCGCTCATCGCATCCCGCCCACACACAACACACACGTCTCCATTCCATTCAAAAAATGGAGGTCACACAGAACTGAATCCCCTCAATCGTCAGAAAAATTCGTCAGCCGAAATGCACACATCTTTTTGGTGGCGAAGATAACTTTTCTCTTTTCGCCCTGTCACCGCGAGTGTCCTCTTTGCCATCCATTGAACTTCTCTGATACCTGCCCCCTTCCCTGCTCTTAAATTTTCACATCGCAGGGAAAAAACCACTACCCTTCCCCGCTCCCTGGCGAGACGGGTCAGTCGAAAACCAACTCTCGCGATCACTAGCTAGCCAACCCTCTTCCTTTACACACGCAATCTCCTTTTTGTCTTAAAATTTTTGGTCACATCAAGCGAACTTTAAAACCGGCTCGGTGTCTCCTATGTTCAGCTCTCCCATACCTTTGCAAAGTGGTTATCAGGATAAGACTCAGCGAGCTCTTGGCAAAGCTTCGCCATTTTTTTGGTGTTCTGGGCATCTAGGCAACTCAGCAAAAGCTTCGCACGATTCTGTAAACGCACATCTTGCACGGGCTCCCGATTAAAAGAATTAGACATATCTCACTGGAAGCCGTGGAAGATTGTAGCAACTATCGACAAAAAAAAAATCTCTAAACAAGTTTGGTGCTAAAAAATATTTTTTTACTAGACCATGCCAAGGTTTCCTGTGTGATTCTCGTACCATTGAATCACCACGTGCTGGCGTATTTTCCAATCTATGTTTCAGTGTGCCCATAGTTCGTGTGCAACGCGTGAAAATTTAGACTAAAAGACCGGCCTTATAAGCCTCGTACTGTTCCACCCTTCTTCAGCCGCCTGCCTAATCTCCGAGTCCTCTCTTAGCCTGCTTCGGATTGGTCCCGTGCCGAACGTTTGTCCCCGTCCTCCTCTTTTAATACCCTTCGCTCGTTCTTCAACGCCAAGCAATCCAAAATACATTTTTTCATGTAGCTCCATTCGGCTTTGGCGAAAAGTATCACCCGAATTCTGCCCAGCGGGGTTGTTCGCCCACCAGCGCACCCCTATACTCGCCGGGGCTAGAACCGACGCCCGATCGCCAGAACCATCTCCACTCTACGCGGTAGTACAGCAAGCAATTTCGCCCGAAGAGATGGAGATGGGGCTCGCCTTCGAAAAAAAGCCCTTCATACTCACCACACAAAGACTGTAAAAATCGAGTGCCAGCGGAAATGAGTTTCAAAATACATACCATTCTAATCGTTAAAAAACGTTTTTTTCGAAAAAAAATTGATATCGAACTCAAGCTCTCAAACCTGGCAATCCGGTTTTTCGAGGGGATCGGAGCGATAACGCTATCTCTCTTGGTCATACCTTTGACCTATATCTCTCTAGTCGAGTCAATCTCTTTTCTTTCTCGTTGTTTTTAGACTCTGTTTTTACCAACGAGCGAAACGGACTCTCGATACGTCTCTCAGATGGCCTCAGATTCTCTCACTTGGCACTTTTCGCTGCTCCCTGGGTTCACCAGCCTTGCCTTCCATCCAAATGCTCAGTACGCGCGCATGGGCCCCGTCCCCACATGGTCTCTAATAAATGCTCACACATATTTCATGAAATGGACGAATCTCTCTCTGCGATCGGAACCATCGTTCGCGCGCGTGATCTCACTAGGCACCTCTACATTTGTTCGAGTGAGAATCCGAGCTTCAAAATTCTAGATGCTCAAGACGTTACTTATCAGCGGGAAGTCGATTCCCACGAAGAGGGCATCTTTGATCTTTCGATATCGAAAAACGTACTTCCACATACATAATCTATATTACGAACACGCTTTCGCTTTACACGCACGCCTTTTTCCTTCCTTCTAGCCTCAAATAACTGAGCTATGTACGCGTAAAAGGGCGAGCATTTGTTCACTTGCTCTTCGGACAGAACCGTCAAGATGTGGCAATTGCCCACTTGCTACAATTCTAAACTTATTACTCGACTCGACTGCGCCGTCTACTCTATCGGTTTGTCTCCTTGTCAAAGCTGGTTAGCTTGCGGATCGTACGTGCTCGCCTCCTTCCTTTCCCTCCCTTCGGTGGCAGTCACTCATCGCTCTATCGCACAAAACAGCGCCAGTGGACTAGTCAAAATGGTCAATTTGGCCGACCTCACCCAGGCAGTCGAATTCAAAGTTCACAATGGACCGGTCAAATCCCTGGCGTTTTCTCCCCAGAAGAGTTGCCTCGTCTCTGCAGGAGCGGATGGATTCGTTCACGTCTGGGAATTTAGACAGTCAGCGGTCAAAAAGCTCGCCTCTCTGCCTGTCATCCCCTTCGCTGCCCCAGAGTACGCCGCATTTTTCATGTCGTTCGTTGCCGCCGCAAACTTTGCCAATTCCTTGCTTACCTCTTGAGGCGCCGTCCTGCATTCAGGAACAACCGGTTCTCGCGTTTCTCTTGGAGCCCCGACGGCAAGCAATTTGCTGTACCGACGCTGACTGGTCTGCTCCTCGTTGACGGGGACACCTGGCAGATCTCCGCAAAGCTCTCTGCTCTCAATCAGGAGTCCCTTTGTCTCGATTATTCGCCCTGCGGGGGCTACATCTGCGCCAGCCACGTCGACAAGTCCCTCGTTATTTGGAGCGCTCACCCGCCCCACGATGTCAAGCACCGCGTGGCATCTGACGTTCTCGTCACGTGCGTTCACTGGTCGCACGTTGACGGCAAAATTTACGCTGCCAGCGAGAATGGACATTATGCCATTTTCAAGTACGCCCCGTCGGTCGAAAAAGCCGATCGGACGGCGCTTCTGCCAGTCAATGAGCTCGAAGGCGAGTTCGACCTCGACGATCGGGAAAAAGAGGATTTGCCTGCTGTCAAGCGCGCGCTCACCGATTCTCTACCTGATTATTCGGCTCAGGGTTGTTTGTCGCCTGATTCTTGTACCGCTTTTCCCCCTTCACAAAACGAAGATGTCACGTCGCCTCCGCTCGCCCCGTCGGGCGATTCTTTCCGACCTCTCCTCATGAATTCGTCCCCTCTTGACCACTCGCGACGGTACCTCTGCTGGACGGAGGCCGGCTCCGTCGTTTGCCTCTACGACCCTGCCACTCGCTCGTCTCTTCTGCAAATTGACATGCTCACTTCGGACCACTCCGCGACGAGACGCTCTTGCACCCGTACCTTGTCGAAGCCGCTCAAAATTATCTGCGCCTCTCTCTGTGCTGACGGAGTGCTGATGGCGGGGTTTCCGTTCGACGATGGCGCCGACTTGAGCGCCGACGCGCGTCAGGAGTCCAAGTTTCGACGTCCCGCCGTTTCGCACGAGTCCGGGTTTAGTCCGGATTCTCGCGGGACGGACGCTGCTCCCACAGTGCTCCTTTACCATGGGTTCCAAGCGCATTCGCAAAATTCGTCGAATTGGACCTTTCGCTTTCCGGATCCGGAGACGGTCGACTGCGTTGCCTGTTCGCCCTCTTTCTATGCTGCGTCAACCAGTTTGGGTATGTTGCGATTGTTTTCTCCGGGCGGTTTCCAGACGCACGTTTTTTCCTTGCCTCGTCGCGCCCTGTGCCTCGCGGCTCACGGGTCCTTCCTCGCCGCCGTCCTCCCGTGCTGTTTGCCGCTCTGGTCCCGCGCTCAAGATGCGGCGGGAGATCCGTCGCTCGCCGTTTGGCTCGCGGACATGCAGTCCAGACAACTGCTGACTCCTCCCGTTCCCTTGCCGTTCACGACCGCGCGTTCGCGCCTTCAGTGGCTTGGGTTTAGCAGCGCGGGACAGTGCTTGGTCTACGACGCCGGCGGGTACCTGCACGCGCTGACCGGCCCCCGTCCTGTCGACGAGAGGCGCCACGCCGCGCGTCAGCTCGCGACTCTTTCTTGGAATTCTTTTTGCTGGTGTCCGCTCTGGACTCCGATTTTGAGTCCGGACAAACTGGATATCCAGAAGAGCGCGGTCTGGCCCATTTCTCTGGACCAAAACAAGCTTCGCTGTCTCTTGTTTGAGAGATCGCGGCAGAGCCCGAGGGTCGCGCCCAGGCCCATTCCTCACACGATCGAGCTCTGTGTGCCGTTGCTTCTCGCCGAGCCGACCGGCGATGGCGCGGTCGGCGAAGAAGTGGCTCAGCTGGAGCAGAGCGCGATGTTGACGGACGAATATTTGAGCTACAAAAAATACGAGGCGTTTCGAGGAGCAGGACCGAGTTCGGACGGCTCGAGTCCTTCTCTCTCTCAGCCGAATCCGGACCTCCTCCGTGCCCAGGCCAGCGTGGACCAACAGCTGCTTCGCCTGTTCAAGGTGTCCTGCCAGGAAGACAAGACGGAGCGCGCTCTCGCGGTCGCACGCCGATTGGTGCTCAGAAAGTCAATTGGCCTGGCCGCGCAAATAGCCCAGCTGACTCGACAGGACGCGTTGGCAGACAGGGTACGCCAGGAACTTCTTCAAGAGCCGGGCGACAGCGAGGCGAGCAAAGAATGCGAAAACGAAAGCGTGCGCGGTCAGTTGTGCCCGGCCGTTTCTAAAAAGGATGCCGCGCAAGACGAATCAGAGCAAGGACGGCAAGGCGACCAGCGCCACGCAAAGGAAGGCGGCGTAGAAGGTCAAACGCCCTCGCCAGTCACAGGAAGTCCGGTTCTTGCCGGAGACGGCGCGACATTATCTGCTTCTTCTACTGCCTCCAAAAGAAAGGCGCCCGACTCCTTTTTCGCGTCGTCGCCCTCCGTGGACTCGACGTGCAAGCCAGAGAATGAAGCCGATGCGGTTTGCGACGCGTACACGTCTACGAAAAAGGCGCCCAAACTCCAGGACGCCTCTTCTCCATGTCGTTTCAGTCGCAATCCCCTCTCTTCGGAGTTCATTCACTCCGCCTCACCGAATGCCGCGCACGGGGACCTGTTCGGCACGCTGCGAAGCATTCGCGGCGACAAGAAAAGGCGCGGCGGGGCGGGCGCGAGGCCCACTGCCGGGGGCGTTGCGAATTGAGCGAAAAAAAAAAAAAAAGAAAGAGAGAAAAAGAAGAGCGACGCGTTCGTTTCTCCTCCCGAATTTCTACCGGCGAATCTTCGCGGCCCCCTTTCTCGTCGAGAGAGCCGGCCGCGAGAAGAAGGCAGGTTGGGCGGTCGTTGCGCAGTTGGAGGTGCCCCCTCAGTTCGGAGGAGGGGGGGGGGGGAAAAAAAAAATTATGCAGAAGAGAGAAAGTGGCCTTGGAAAAGAATTTCGATAAAAAAAAAAAAAGAACAGCATCAGTTTCTTTTTGACCGTTATTGAATGTTATTGCAACATGAGTTGAATCTGTACCTGGAGCAAGTGCTGAGGCACGCCGAAAAGCTCGTGGCGCGCCCGCTGGAAGAGGGAGAGAGGGCGGGAGTGCAGGAATTGGCACGCTACGTATTGGCGAGTCATTATTCGTCGGTTCAGTCGACCTTTGCGTGTTCAGCACCTGCTGACACTTTTGATAGACTGTTGGCGATATGCAGGCGCGCGTTGGGCCTGCTTTTGAAGACGTCGATAACAAACTATCGGCGAGAATTGGACATGCCGCGCCGATGGCTGCAGTTAAGAGAAGCGTGTCAAGACGGCCGCCGTTGGTCTCGACCGATCGGTTCGTCCGAAGGGGCGTCGAGCGGGCGGCAAGGGGGAGGTTCGGAGGGGGGGGAGGGTTCTGGTGATCGTTTGAATGTGGCGCGTCAGAGGCATTTTACAAAAGCTGCGCTTTTGTTGTGTCTTTTATTCTTACTTTTTTTTTTTTTTTCTTGTGTTTTTAGATCGCGTGTACCTGGTTGTGCAGCTCACGCACTCCTATTGTCCGCAGGACCTTTCGCACTACCAGTTCGAGCAGTTTCGCTCCTACTTGGCCGTGCAGGACGCCTTCTGTACTTTTCCGTGTGTTTTGGCCTCGTCCAATCCGTCTTATGTAGGCGAGTGGCTTCTTCTCCTGCAGTGGTCCTTCGTGACTTCTTCGCCGCACGATCACGTGCCGTTCGTCAGGTCGGCGTCCTGCGGTTACCTGGAGGTCCGCCGCTACGTCCTGCTGAGTTTCTGGAGTTTCGGCCACGGTTTGCAGCACCGCCGTTCGCCTGGTTCCGCCGCGCGGGTTCTCGAGACGGTTGAGTTTTCGCTCGGAGTCGACGAGGAGTTGGACCGAGAGCCGGCTGCGTCGGTTCGGGGTGGGCGCTTAGGAGAAGGAGAGGCGAGAGAGAGCGGCGCGGAGGGTCGGAAGGAGGAGTTGGATGCCCGTGATAGTGATAATAATAATGTAGATTGTGACACAGGGGGTGGTGGTGGAATAGAGGGTCGCGGCCCCGTTCGCGCGGGCGCTGGCGTGGGCGACAAGGACGATTCTTTGGTTAGTAGAGACGGGTTTTGTGGGTTTTCTTCGAGCAGTTTTGACAGGTTGTGGGTTGCAGTTTTGCCGCGCGGCAAGTGTGTGCAGTGCGTTGTAGCGCGCGTGCGAGCGGTTAGTCCGTTGGTGTGTTTGAAGGAGAACTCGCTGGAGGAGTCGACGGCGTGCGCGAGTGGGTCCTATGCGGTGTTTGTAGAGTTGGGTTCAATTTCGGACGCGGGCCGTCGCCGAACGTTGGTGTTGGGCCAGCACGCAGAGGTTCGCGTTGGCAGGCCTCCGAGGTGTCGCCACCAGCAGGGCGGCGCGTTTTTTCTGAGCTTGGGTCGAGCGTATTTGTTTTACGCGTTGAGGCCGTGTGTGGTGGTGGGGCGCGAGGGTTGGAGCGCGAGGGGCTTCTCGTCGACGTGGGACACGGCGATGGTGCCTCTGAGCGAGGAGGATGCGTTGTCAACGGAGAGGCGCGAGCTCGAGCGTGCGCGCAACGCGGCGAGCCCGAGAGAGAAGAGGAGAGGCCCGAGTGTAGAAGGCGGCTCGGAGGAAGAGGCGAGAGACGCCGGTCGAGGCGGAGAGGGGACGACGAGCGCGGGAAGTGGCGCCGACGGTGGACCGAGATACAGCGCAAAAAGTGTCATTGAGTTAACGTACAACACAAAACACAGAAATGAAGACGTTCGCTGTTTCTCGGTTTACGGGCGGTCGAGCGTCGACGGGGGGGGGCGGGTCTTTTCGCGGTTCGGCTGTTCGTGAAGGCGAGATGGTCGAGAGTTATTCTGGGGAAGTGACGGGCGACTTTGACGGATATTCTTTCGAGTTGGATGGTCGATACCGAGTGTACGTTTATCGCAGGCGACTGTGCGAGCTCGGGATGGGTTTGAGAGTGGGCGCTAGGGTGAGTTTGCGCCATGCTCACGCGCTCTATCAGCGAGACACGCACGTTGGGTTCGGCTGGTGCGTGCGAAGTCGCTATTCGATTGACTTGTTCGCCGACGCGGCGAGCGAGACGTTTCCGCTGTGCAAGGTGTCGACGAGCAGCGCGTGGTCCCGCCTGCCGGTGCCGATGTTTCGGTGGGCGGAGTCGATGGCGGAGAGGACTCTCGACTGCTCTGAACGCGACGAAATTCTCCTCGGTCGCGGTGGACTCCCGGAAGTTCTGAGCTCCTTAGCGGCTCGCTTTGAGATTTCGACACTGAATGCAGAGGGTGCGGAGTCGAGTGGTTTTGGCACGATTCGGACTCTTTTCGGTGTCCGACGAGCGTCCAGCCGTTTCCTGAGCTCTACTGGCCGAAATGGCTCAAAAATTGGCGCCTGACGCGTTCTAACCAAATACTGTACTCGAGGTTACGTTTGTGGACGGACTTCGCCCAGGGATTTTCCTGTCTGGACCGCAAAGACGCGGACGTGCAATGGAGGTTCCTCGTCGATTGCTACCGCGAACCTCGAGCTCCACAAGGCGAACTACGTCCTGATAGGCACCCTCCGGCTGTCCCACGTTCGAGAAAAATCCGGGCGGACCGAGAACAGTTCGACCCCGGAAACGACCAGCTCCCACCTCTCCCCCGTTTTGCGCCCTTCCTGGCTCCAAGGACCGAGGGGGTGTCTCCACTTTTTCGACGGCACGTCCACTCTGCCCATCCTGCTGTTGGGCGCGCTGGAGCCGTCCCACCTGTTCCCGCGTGTTCAAGTTGGAGCGGTTCTGGATTTTCCAGGAAAGCGTGGACAAAAAAGTCCTGTCACGAGAGCGGAGTCCGAAATTGAGCGACCCGGAGGCAGGCGCACAGCAGGGGTGCGTCAATGCCGCTTCTCGCGACCGCGCCGAGCGCGCGTGCGCGCCTTCGGTGATGTTTACCCGTCGTCGCGTCGAATTGACACGTTTTTCGTTTTTTTTTTTTTTTGTTTTCTTTTTTGCTTCCATTTAGGCCGAAGGGAGTCGTACTTGAATTACTTTCAGCCGTTTTAACCTGGTCGGCTTCGCTTCGGACATGTGCTTCTTGGATGAGGGCGAGTGCCCCTCTGGAGGGAGGAGGGTCGGGCTGCACGAGAAGAGGCGTCGCGCCCGTCTCTCGGTGCAGGAGAAGCCGGCGATGGTGGCCGACGACTGGAACCACGCGAATATCTGTCTCGCGTGTGTGTGCACGCGAGGGCTCGCGAGGCGCGGGACTCGAAGGAGGAGGAATCCTCGTCTATGGTCGATTTTGCGCCAGGGCAAACCGCGCTAATAGGCATGATTCGAGAGGGCGAGACGTACGAAGCCGACCAAATCGTGAAGCTGGAAGACCACCACTACTTGGTGGACGAGTACACTCGACTGGCGAGAATTCAATCGGAATCGGAGGGCGACAAAGAAGAACTAACGGAAAAAACGTGGTCCATCCTGCCACCCTCTGCGGCCAACATATACGGCGTTCTTTTGTTCAGATATTCTGACTTGCGTAGCGGCGTACCAAAGCACATGACCGAATGTCCTAGGCCATCCCACCAAGCACCTTGCCTCGTCCTTGTGATTTCCAATGTTCACCTGACGTCGTTTGTCCGCGTCTTTATCCCGATGAAACTGTCCTCGTGTTGTCTAGGACTGATTCCAGGCATGGAAGTATCCATCAAGCACATAGAAACACGAACGTCGAATTTCAATGCGGACGTCTATCTTCTCGCAACTCCGAAAACTCAAATCACTCCCGTCCGGTTTTCCCCTATCCTGAAATCCTATATCAGCTCCAATCATCCGCATGCGCACCCCTGCACGGACCTCATCCTATCAGACTCATTCAGGTGCTCCGTGCCCACGACCACGCTCCTGTCCCTGTCCCAATCCGGAATTCATTTTCCAATATTCAAAATCCGCGCGCTTGTTCAAAAAATTTGCCACCTGTCCATCCACCTCTCCGCCTCTCCCGACTCCCCTTCTCCGGCCCCTCCAAACCGCCACCCCCCGCTCGCAAGCGTCTGCCTCGTCGTCGCCCTCACCGACTCCACCCTCGTCGCACGCGCGAAACTCCAACAAGACGCCGCTTGGCTCCTCCTCCTCTCCATCTCCGTCCACCAGTCCACCCTCCTCTCCATCGTCTCCCAACTCGGCAACCGCCAGCTGTCCTATTGCGAGTACTCCGGGCTCCGCGTCCAGCACCTCCCGCTAGACTACTACAAGAGCGACCCCTCCTTCTCCCACTGGCCGTGGGACCTCCTCTCCTCCGTCCAATCCAAACTCTCGTCGCCCATCTACGAAAAATACCACCTCCTCGCATACACCAAATATGCGCTCAAAGCGCGCTCACCACATATTTTCCCATACATCCTACACATACTTTCCATCGCACGCCTCTCGCGGCTCTCTGACGCCTATCTGCTCCTTTCCACCCTCGTCGAATGAACACCCGCAACAACTGCCCGTGCAAGCACGGTGCAACTCGCTCCTCCCACCCTCGCCTCGCTCGACGCAGCCGTTCCGCTCGCACGTCTTCCTATTTCCTCCTTCGCCCCTGCTCACTTCCAATCTAACCATTTTTTTTCCCTCGCCTTTTCGCTTTTCTCTATCACTCTCGTGTCGCCCTTCCAATCACATGCTGCTATCCTCTCACCAAAAAACCGACGACCTCCTCTTCGCCATCATCGCCGACGAAGTACGCAACTCAACGTCTCTCTTTTCCTGTCACCTCGTGCCTTCTAACACTCCTCTCTTGCCCAGGACACCCTAGTCGGCTTCCTCCTCGCGGGCATCGGAAACTCCGAAAAAGACAACAAGAATTTCTTGGCCGTCGATTCCAGTACGCGCCACCCTCTCCCCCCCCCCCCTTCTTTACTCCCCTCTCAAAGCCCCTCAGCTAATTTTTTTTTTTTTTTGCGGCCCCTCGAGAAACTCCGCGCTCCCAAATCGAACAAACGTTCAGAAATTTCACCTCCAGGGCAGACGTCGGCATCTTGCTTATTACCCAAGACGTATGTCTCCCCCCCCCCACAAAAAAAACCAAAACTGTCCCACTTTCCCCAACCCACCCCCCTTGCCCTCCTATAAACCAAACGCAACCCCCCTCCTCCCTCATTTTTCACCAGATTCACAACTTTTTTTTCAAGATTGCCGAACTCATTCGGCCGACCGTAGATAGCTACGAACAACTGGTTCCAATCATCGTCGAAATACCCTCTAAGGGCCGCCCGTACGATCTGTCGAAAGATGGCGTCATGCAGCGCGCCTCCAAACTACTGGGCACAAACTAAATCTTTTGACGTCTTTCCACTGTTCCCCCAATCTGTCTCTCCTCTGCTCTACGCGCACCTTCCGGTCAACGGCACCTTTCTGTAAGCACGCAAAATAAAATAAAAAAAACACAAATCCATCGACAACTTTTCGATCACCAAAGTCATGGCGAGTCGCTTCGCCTACTCTCGTTGTCCCCCCACGAACCCCCCCCCCTCCCTTTGAAACAGTCCTTGGCGCGAGCACCTCGTAGCCAAACTGCAAAAAAAAAATATTTACTTTTTTTCTCTGCCTCTGTCTCTCCACCCCTGTCAATCGGTTTGATGTGGCAAGGCGTCCGTCGTAGGACCGCGATTGGGCCGCGCAGTTTATCCCTGAAACCGCGGCTTGCCAATCTTCGCCGTCAAAGGCAGGTTCTTGGCGACGCACCTCAAGCCACAAAGCCTCGACGAGTCCCAACTAGAGAAGAGACTGAAAAAGACCAGAAAGACTTGCAAGAACGCATTCAGATGCACTCATTGAATTCTCCTGCGTTCCATGTTCGAGAACCCTCTGTACGTGTTCAACCTTCATAAAAAAAAAAAATACTATTGGGAAACAGGATGTTCGCTGAGCCATGCCATCGACTTACACGCGACTGAAACACCGAGCCTCTCATGTCAGTGTTCTAACACAAGAGAAGAGGATGATGGCACGCCCCAATAATCGTACCACATGCGCCTGTGTAAAGACGACGTCGTCATGGAACGGCTCTCGAACGGGACTAGGCTTCATTTGCCAAATTTGCCTCACGGGGGAGTCGCTTCCCCCAAATTTTACAAGCCATACACAATGCGATATTTTACTGCCTCGCAGACGTGGTGAGGCGGTCTGGAAGACCTGCAGACTCAATAGTGTACTACACGTAAAGCCTTCCGCATAAACCCGCACGAAATGCATATGCGTACAAAGTTAGGCCCTATGTGTGTACATGTTTTCTGAGAATAATCAATTGTCGAAGCACTGATATTTAACCGCAGCTTAGTTCCATACATTCGTCCCTTTTCTTTCTTCATCCATATACTCGAAGAACTCAAGTGCCGAGCGCGAAGAATGCATGTCTAAGTTGAAACATCCTTTTTGGAAACGACACCTAGCGAATTGGATCATTCGCCGGTTAACTTCTTTAAATAAAGAGATTTGGGCTTCAACCGACGAATGCGTGGCGCTAGCTTTTGCCGCCATCGCTGAAGCCTTTTCTGAGCACGACCCGCATATGGCGAGCGAGCTGTTGCATCCGAGTTGTCGCACTATCATGATAAACAACTACAAAAACTGGTCTAGAATCTTTGACTATCGTCTGAAAGTCAGCAACATAAAACCTGTACTACTGAGCAAAAAATTCGTCTTTCATCTTCTCGAGTTTCGAAATGAAGCGCCTTGCAAAGTATCTATATTAGATAACTTAGAACTGAACTTCTCAACTCCTATCGAAAACTACGACACTTGGAAAGAACAATCTTCCGCGTTTCTACAAAAACTAGCATTCAATTATGACGCGCTGAACTTAGATGCACACCTTCACCTGAATAAACAAATCCAGGCGGAAACAACCGCTCTTTCAAATCGGCCGCCTGTATCCAATATTCCAGAATTCCAGAATTCCAAAGTGTCCTCTCCGGATCTCATTTCATCTCTTTTCCCTCATACGCTAGTCGTCCCCTTGTCCAGTCTTTTCTCCTACCTCCGCGCTGTTCGATTTTTCGGGACCGAATATTTCTGGCGCAATTCCACCTTAGAAATTCAACTCACCTACCAAATATCTGCCTCTCACAGCCTCGAGCTCTTCGATTCTCTTCACGATTCCAGATGCCTCGCCCGCCTAAAGGACCACGTTGCACCGCATCTCGTTACATTCTCCAACAAAATTCCCCTCAGATCATCACCTGGACAGCCACCATCGCTTGGCCAGTGGCTCATATCCGACTTTGACGAGATTGTTCTCCAAGAAAAACTCATCATCGAGAAGCTCGCGGAAGTCAGCTCCACTCCACAACACGTGCTAGCAAAAAAGTGCAAAGACATCGCCTGGATGGGATTGAAACCAGGACAAGATCTCGCCAAAGAAGAAAAACAAAAACGTTCTCCAAAAATTACCCTCCATACACAAAAAATATCATCTACACATCAAATATCACAAAATACAGAGCAATAATCTGTCTCATCCAGCCTTAGCCAGGCCGCACACGTGCGTTTTGTGCGCGTAGGATTTTTGTTAATACAGATTCTGTGATCCGTTCTGCCAAACGTCCCTTTCCGTCCAAAAGTGCTCTTTGTTTCGGTCACTAAGAGCCGCAATTATTTTTACAGCTATCGCTGAACGGTAACGCCCCCATATTTGGTGGTTGCAGGTCGCACATCATCTTTTTGATCTGTCTGCGCTGAAGAAACCGCACACATCCTGACCACGTGTATGAAGACATGCTACAAGACAAAATCGTACAACAGAATCTGTACAAATAGCCCGTCTCGTGTGTGGACTAGACCATACTGTGTACTTTTTTTTGTGCCAATTCGACATTTACCACGCTTTGCAACATACACTCTCCAACACATCGGCGCGTGAGGGCGGTACCTTTCATACGTTTTGCAGTCTAGCCACTATCCCTAAACTGGTATGCACACTTCCTGACGCACCTTTTCGGAGAGCCGCGTTGCTCTGTTTCATGTGCTTTGAGCATATCCGTGAAGAGCACTGGACATGCCTATTCGTGTAAGAGAAATACGTCTCACTGTATCTATTTGCCGATCCATAGCGCACTTTAAGCGAATTCGCCCACAATTTTAGTTTACAGGCAAGCGCTTTCCTTCATGTTTTGATAACTTTGACGCACGTCAATCTATAGATACAAGGTGCTCGCACTTTGAGAATCCGGGGACGAGTCCTTCCCATAGCGATGCTTTCCAGCCTTGTAGCATTGGTAATGCATTGTATCACCGTTACCGGGAATGTATATGAATATCGAAAGACCGATTTTTTTTTGACATTTCTTGCAGTTTGTATTTTCGTCAACGTTAACGTATTTCGCCTGCAGTTGCTTGTGCGCAATTGTAGTATGGAAAGCATTGCTCTGCTCCATATTGAGCAGCACCTGAGTATGCCTTTGCAACTGCACCATGTCCTTCAAAACCAATTCCAGGTATCCCTGTACGCGCTGGAGTGGCGTGTCGGTGGGTAGAGTGCTGAAGACTCGCTGCAACGGGAAGCGACGGTAGTGTTTTTCTAGCAGAGTCCAGGCGTACGAAAGGCGTGCTTGGTACACGGTCTCGTTCTCCTCCTGAGAAGGCGGCTGTAATAGCAGTTCTAGAAATTGGCAAAAAATGGTTGTGTGCGCAGGCGCATCGACGTTGTACGAGGCATTGCTAATTTCTAGAGAAGATTCGCGCGACTCTGCGGTTATCTTTTCGCAATAGGCCTCGGCTTCTTGCAGGTCTCGGAGTTTGAAAATGCACTCTTTGAGCACAGCTTTGTGCTCGCCCAGCTTTGCAAGCAGAGCAGCCTTTTCTCGGTACAGACTATATTCAGTCAGAGGATAATGAGACAAAATGTACTCTGGACGCAAGGAGTGGCTGATTTCGAACAGCTTCAATAAATGTTTTTGATCTCGACTGTTTTCCCATGTCGAGAGATCGATGGCTGAAGACAGGAGGGGGTCAAGGTACAATTTGAGCAATTCATCATGAAATTCGAGAGTTTGGTCTCCGTTGGCGAAAATCATTTCTTCCAAGTAGTCTCGGACCAAGTCTGCTCTTGCCGACTCGTCGTGGCTAGGATGCACCTCATTACTGGGCCTGTTGCCGGGCGGCCCTTCTTGGAGTTCTTCGTTCGAATTTTTGACAGGCGGTACCGATTGTTGTCCTTCTAGGGCCTTTTGGGACTGTTGTTTCAAGTACTCGAGGACGCTTATTCGAGGGAGATTCATGGAGGGGTCAAGGCGTTGAGAGGTGAAGACGCGGAGGGCTTCTCTCGGATGCAGCCGAAGCAGATCAGAGCTGTAGTTGAAGATAAGTTGCAGATGATGAGAAGTTAGAGTGGAAAGGTAGGCGATCATGGAGGTCACTGAATCGAATTGGTCTCCATTTTTCAGAGCGATCAGAGTATATTGCCATTCTCCGGGTTCGAGGAGACTGGGATTGCCCTGATAATTGGTGTGAGGGCGGTCGGTGGGTGATTGATGGTTGGTCGTTGACGAGCGTCTAGCGCTGCCGATCAAATCGAGGCGGCCGTCGCTTTCGATTGGACGAGATGGCCGATCGGTTGACTGGTCGACAAGAACTTTCATTTTGAGCCATTTGAGTGCCGCTTCGTGCTCTCCGTGTCCTCGGTAGAGCATGAGCAATTCTCGGTATTTGGAGAGACGCATCAAAAGGTCGGCGCAACGCTCAAGATGGCAGTGGTTATCGCCACTGAGAAGCCAGAGTAACTGTTCGCCTTCGTCGAGGTGAAGTAGAATTTGGAGCAAGACAGTGTCTACGACGACCGGTAAATCAGACGTGTCATTCCAAGGGGTCTTTTCAGAATCAGCGGATAGCGCTGTGCCTGCATGATTAGAAGGGAAAAAACTGTAAAAATGCCCATCATTTGACTCGGAAGGTGTTCTTTCTTCTACATTCGCAACGGCCTCATTATGCCATCTGTGTCTTTCTTCCCACAAATACCCAATCAATTCCCTTATGGACCGATCCAAATCGATCACCTCCAGCGTACTAGAAGCTTGCTCGTAATCCATCGATTGCGTGATATTCCACCACTTTTCTGGTAGTAAGCTCTCCTCTTTCTCTTCGCTCCAGCGCCATCGGCGCCGAGGATACATTCCTAACACCACCAACGCGTTCGTCTTCAGCGTCGAGAGCACTTGCAATGCCCGGGCGTATTGGCCCTCTCTAAACCACCGAAATGCTTGCCGAGTGCGCGCTTTTGATAGCAGACGATCCCGATTCGGCAGATCCAGCCGACTCAGACACCTGCATAGCAATGTAGCCTCCTCATATCTCGAAGCCTCCATCAATTCTTCCAATTGCTCGGTTACCGGACACGGATTCAGAGACCATATTTGCCTTCTACTTGCTATGTACACCGCTCCACCACACCTCAACTTCGAACTTTCCCATCCTTCTCCCACGTTCTCGCTCGTTGCCATCCACCTTGCCCCCCCTATTACGAAAGACTGCTCCATTCTTATACGCGAAAACAGGCATCTTACTTCGCAGGATCTAGGTGTCAGTGCCACCAAGTACGGATATGACAAACTCAGCCGAGTTGCGTATTCTGACAATTCTATCACTCCCTCCCAACTGGGCTCATCCCCCTGTACAGGGACCACCTTGCTTCCCATCGATAGCATATACTCACCATTCCATAGCGCCACCATGTTCGGTGTCGTCCCTTTCTCGAGCGGCATAACTAGTCTTTTCTCCCCTGTCCCCACATCCAATTCCCAATACTTATCGCCCGTCCCTATCAGCAACTTTCCCCCTCCTCCTTCTAACTCTCCCGGCACCCATTTGACCATTCTCACCCCCTTCATGCTTGCTACTGTTGACACCAGCTGAAGACTCCCCCCCTTCCCTCCCTCAAACCACGTCACCTCCTTCCACTTCCGTACCACTGCCAGCCTCACCATCCCGTCACCAAACTCGCACACATCGTACCACGATACCTCCTTCACCCCCTCCAGAGAGCATTCAAACTCTAAATCCCCGAACCTATATACTGACACCACCCCATCGCTCAGCGCCACAACACTCTTCCAACTCTTCACCGCAGACACCCTCACCACCGGTTTCCTAGACACCTGCCCTCTCCTTATCATCTTCACCTCCTCACCTTTTGAATGGTCAGCCCTCACCGCATACACGCATATACACGTTCTCGTTTTGTATACCTTCTCTTTTGAACACCGCCAACTGGCCGTCTGCATTTCCCACCACCAGGTATTCGCCAGTTTCGTCTCCTGCTCAGTGTTTTCCATTTAGATTCGATCACAATCATCCCATACGACAGACGCATGATCGCGACCAAAAGAGCGCGCGTTTAGCTTACTGTATTTCTCTCTACTCTCCCTCTATCATCTTTCCGTACTCAGAACGTCAATGCATTCGATCTTGAACGGCTGTTTGCCAGCGACCAATGACCACTTAAATAGCTGAATCCCCTTCGCTGCCGTCATTTCTCGTGCAGAGCCACTTTTTTACGCTCCTCTAAATGCACGCAAATGAATAAAGAATATCTATGTGCGTGTACACACGTTGCCCCCTTTTTCCGTCAGCTTCACGTTCTCGCGGGCGTACTCCCCCCCCTCCTCTTGCTGGGCCCCGAACCAGCCAACCTTCCCCCACCCGTCGCACCATTCAAAGCAACTCCTTCTCTTCAACTAGCACTCACCATCGAATAGCTATGACAAATGAGAATAAATAGCCAAAAACCAGAAATTCAGCAAGTTTTTTTTCGTTGAGCTCGCCAACATCAGACGTTGTCTTCCCCTGTTCATAACCTCGCCCACCGCGTCTCAAACCAAGAACGTCTTCTCGAACAGCAACCTCTCTAGAAACCGGCAACGTCATTTCCTCAGGGCGAGCGCGCTTCTTCCAAATTCCTCATAAGCGTATATCCTTTCGTTCGCACGCTTCTGCAAACTCCGTGCGCCTCCTTGCAATTGTGTGAAGCCTACGTCACGACGGAATTATCGTGCCTTTTTTATACCAAAGAGAACCCCAGCCCAAGCCAGAGCCTATCGAGTGATATATTATGCGTCCCTCGTTCCTGGTGCGAGCTACACTTCTTTGGCTCATCATCTTTGTGACAGTCAATCGGCTTGCCCGTCTATAAAATTGGCGCGACTTAGCATGAAATCTGACTTACTGCCCCTTGCGTGCGTTTTCTCCCTCCCTCTCTGTGCCTTTTCGACACAACCCTCTGGATCTACATCTGACCGAGCTATTTTGGATCCCAGATAGAGGAGGTCAAATTTCAAGAAGTGCATTTCGTAAGCGCTGCTCATATCTGTTGTCTAGCCGCGTTGCGATATCTCGTCATTCTGTCAAAAATAACGTGCACTTTGACAGAAGAATTTTGAGCGCTTCAATCTTGAACTGCACTCGCGGCAACGCTCTTCTAAAAGGTCAACATATTCGTCCTCTGTTGGCCAAAACCTGCTCCCAGCTGCACATATCCTGCGAGTGCAGTTTTCAAATTTTCGCACTCTCCAACGACCCTTTCTGTACGTTGTGTACACGTCCAGCGGTCGCAATATATGCATCTCAATTCTAATCCTGCAGAGCCTCGACAAAAACACTCTCCGCCCTCTAGCACCTCGAATTCTTTCCCTTGTAATTCACTGTATCAATTCTATCCGACTTACAGCCCCATTTCGTAGCGCACGCACCAACAGAGAGTTAGCAGAATGATGTTGACCGAGGGACGCGACGTAGAGAAAAACATGTGTTCGAAATTCGTAGATTGATAGCATTGTGTTTTTTTTTGACCCTAGACATCAAAGCAAGTGCGAACGTCCAGGGTTTCGCAAGTGTCAATATTATCAAATACATGGCCATTCATCAATCACCGCGATGAGTGTCGATGCGGATTCTGTGGTACACAATTTTTTGCTATAGGTAGATTAACGACTTAATCCTGTTTTGTGTAAAGTGGAGACACTCCATATACTTACACACACATTCCTGTAGATTTCTAAGAGAGGAAGTCAGATGGCATATTGTTTCGCCTTTCAAATGCAGACCATACGACTGATTTTTTGCATTTTCAATGTGGGCTGACTTATCCGGCTGACTCTTTGGAATGAGGCATAGAACAATAATATAGAGCAAATCACTGAGCTCTATTGGGTGATGTTCTGAATAATCACCCACTTAGTTTCTTTTCGCATTTCGGGTGATACAGTGCTCTTGCAATATAGAAATAGAGGAATAGATCAAAAAAACGTGAGTATTGCATGCGCGTCTATATATACAATCAAGTAAAGCTTGAGTGCCGCACGGGCACGAAGGGAGATTGGGGTGTTCTATTTTTAGAACAGTTTCAAACAACAGGCACTTGAGAGGGAACGCGCCTGCACAGGGCAAAAAGGATCACCGAGGCAGTACATACGCAAAAAGCCGCATAAAGACAAAAATATTATGGGAACTTCGGATCTATATAGATCAAAAAAAAATCTTAAAAATTTTCTTGTCATCGCCATCGTCAGTCTATTCGCAGCGCACCGCCTGGTAGTTGGTACGTAGTTTGTTTTGCTGTTTTGCTGTACATATGCGTTAGATGGTCAAAAAGTGAGGCGTTTTTGCTCGGGATTTCGATATTTCAAGAAGGGGGGATTAATTCAAGCGGTAGAAAGAGCGCGATAGGGAAGGTGAATACAGAACATGGTATTGAGGTGAGAGGAGCGCAGAAGAGAGGAACAATAGGATAAACTTTTCAAAGCAGTGTGAATTGTTTTTTTTCAAAGATGATCATCGCTGTGTCGTGCGAGTGATTTCCGCCGAGCTAACGGTTTATGCAGCACCTAGGGGTATACGTAGATCATGAAGTTCATTCAATCGAGTCGTATCGTGGAGATACCGGATAATGGTACGATTTTTTTTTTTATGTATATAGGATACCAACTTAGCTGACTGACCTTGTTTTTTAGTCACGGCGACTGTCAGCAAACGGGTCGTAACGATCAAGGGACCGCGCGGAACACTTACTCGAAGCTTTCGACACATTCAAGTGGATATCTATGAGATTAATAAGCGCCGCTTGAAGGTCGAAATTTGGTGGGGGAATAAAAAACATCTTTCATGCATTCGTACTATCTGCACACACATAAAAAATATGATTATTGGCGTTACTAAAGGCTTTGTATACAAAATGCGCTCCGTTTTCGCTCACTTCCCTATCATCGTTACAATCCTCAATGAGAACAAGGAAACTGGTCACGGGAACGCAGTCGAAATCCGTAACTTCCTTGGTCAGCGCGAAATTCCAAAGGTCAAGATGCTCCCCGGTGTCACGGTTTGCCTCTCCAAGGACGTCAAAAACGAAATCGCCCTTCACGGAAACGACATTGAAAAGGTCTCTCAGAGTGCTGCCAACATCCATGGTGCTGTCAGGGTCAAGAACAAAGATATTCGTAAATTCCTCGACGGTATCTATGTCAGTCAACGTATCCTCGGAGATACCGTTAAAGATGTCTAAATTGATAAAAGAAGCCTTTGAAAAGAGCTGTTTGCTCTGCCCTCGTAAATTTTGGGTTTTTTTTCAGAGATTTAACACGCTCGTCTACACAGCGCTCTGGTCAAGAGGTTTGCATGTTGTGGGCAACGGACTTTCATTCTCTACGCTCTAGACCATGCGTGACGCTGGTTCTTGACATGATGAACTTGTCATGAACTGTTTTTGTGTATGTTTGTTCATTGACGAGACATCATAGTAGACGTCATTTATGTTTTGAAGTGACAACGAGCGTTTCCTCTTTGTATGTGATTATCGCCAGGATCTGGCTACAGAAAATCTGTCTTTATATATGCGGGTATTTATTTTTGCCTTGCTAGGTATATAGAAGCGTTCGTTTTCTGGGCGAGCACTATGATTCCTGAGAAGAGTGCACAGAGAAGACAAATGCTTGAACGCGAGCATGTCGTTTGAATCTATTGAGAAGGTTACCATACTCTTCTTTGGTCGAAAGTGAACGATAGGCACATTCTTCGGAATGCAGAAGGGTGAGCCCGTAGGATTTGGCAAGTTCTGGCACGGTTTGTTTTTGAAGTTTTAAGTACGAGGCGAAGGTGGGATAGATGATTACAAGTCGTCCATGGGCAACAAGTTTTTTTGGGGCTTCACGCAGAATTTTAGACAAGACATGCCCATGTACATCGAATGACCCGATTTCAGATGGACAGATCATACGGGGAGATGGGATGAATGGCGGATAAGAGATTATAAGGTCGTATTTTTTCGTTGAGATGTCTTCATTACCTTGTGGATACACATCACACATTACGGTCTTAACAGTTTTTTCTGTATTGCCAAGAAGTCTCGAGGTATTTAGCTGAATACACGCTATACTATGAGGAGAGATATCCGACGCCAAAATGTTGATTTCGTCAGCTGGATTGGGGTGGAGTTCTCTCCAGAGCCTCGCCGTGAGTATTGCCAACGTGCCCATGCCCGCAGCTGCATTCAAGACATTAGGTCTTTGTGGAAGACTTGGAAATACATGATCTTTTAGGATGCGCTTAGTGAGGTCGACATATTCGAAATTTTCTCCAACCAGATTCCCAATTCCCCGAAACGGAATGATGCTATCTCCTTCGCCTAAAGATGGAACTTTTACTCCGTACTTCAGCTGATTAGAGAATCGCTTCAGGGTCGAGAAGTGTTCTAGACCCACCACAACTTGGTGAATATTTTTGCCATCTTCTGGACATTTTTGTAGTGTTTGCTTTGCCAGTTCTCTGATCGTACTCACTTGGCGCAAACTCGATTCAATCTCATACCTCTGACCTTCGCCACGGCGCAAGTTTAGAGGTAAAAGAATCGAGTTGTACATAATTGCATTTTTGTGACGTTTTTGCCTTGAAATGTAAAAGGCCTCTGGCATTTCCTTTGTGGCCAAAATTGAGTCTTCTTTTACTTCGTGAGCCAGCCGATGTTCTAATGCTCGTTGAAGTTTACGTAAGTTGTAGCTATGTCCGTCAAATAGAACGTAGTTGTGCTCTGTTTGAACCCATCGACATAATTTGTCTGCCGATGTATTGTCATCTGCGTTCTTTGATGAGATAGGTCACCCTCGTACAAATATGATGCACGTCTCATCAGGCGTGCCAAGTCATCTCGTCCTATCGGTTAGACTTAAATCTTATGTGCGGAACAAACTCGTAGCAAATGTACGTTAAAAAAATACGCTACATTCTGTATCATCACCTCGCGCAATTTTTTCAATCTCGGCCACCTTACTCCCATCAGTGGCATGAACTTTCCCTTTTCTTGATGCTCGAAGTACCAGGGAGGACTTTTCTGATCGAATCCTAAGGTTTCACTCTGTGCGGCACAGTTTTGCGCGCAGAATCCACGACTCTTTTGGTTTAGTGGGCGAGGAATACGAGTTATCAGCGCGCTGGTTGGATGATGCATCTCCGGGCGTTAATGTTAGTAGACACTGAGTCGTCGATCTATTTCAAGAAAAAAAAATGATTTCTAAATGTTTCTAACTCTCTATTGCAGCCGAGCTGTTCTGAGCACTGCGAATGATACGGGGGAGGAAAGAGGCGCTGTTCATTGGGTGTCTAAGGGATTATTTGAAGGTCTAATGCGCTGTTTTCCACTCTTCAGAAGGTTATAAGAAATTTTTTGCCGCGTATTAAAATTTTTGAGTTATTTGTGCATGCACAGTCACTTTTCGTTGAATGCTACAAGCTAGACTCTGATCGGACACGAGGGTAGGTGCCGATTTTCTCGCGCGACAAGACGAGGCGAGATCGTTGAATTCGCGGACCGTGTTTTTTTTTTTTTTTTGTGAAATAGAAGTTGGATGAATTGGAAGTTTTTGCGATTTCGTCACATATTTTGAAGGTGCGGGTAAGGATAGTAATGTGGAGAAGTTGACGGGTGAGATCTTTTTTTTTGTGAGTGCACAGTTCTGATATAAATAGGCTCTGATTTTTGAAAATATAGCAGTCATTTTTGATATCGCGTACAAAAGACCAGGAATTGTACCAGGTTCTGATTTTGCAAGAAGAAAGTTTCTGATTGCTCCTAGAGACTTACCAAATCTGGGTGAACCGAAGCGCAGCTACAAGGGCGGAAAACCATGAATTCGTCGTTATTGAACGAGGAATCGTTTGACTTTGAAGATTTCGAGCTAGGTGTGGAGGAGATTAGCTATATTTTGAATAAAAAAGATGTGAACTGCATTCGCGAATTGGGCGGAGTTGAGGGGATTGCAAGGAAACTACGGGTCGATCCGAAAGTTGGACTATTAGATAAATCCGACTTCAAGCACAGAATAGCGACGTACGCTCGGAAAGGCTTTGTGTTTTATGTGAGAGTTTAACAGATTTTGTGTATCCGATAGTCTTTAACGGGGTGCGGCATTTTCACGATACGAAAGGTATGGGACGAATGAGGTGAGTCCTCCCAGGAGGACTAGCTTTTTTAGACTGGTGTTGAGGGCATTGAACGACTTGACATTGCAGATCTTGTTGGGAGTGGCGGTGGTGTCGCTGGTGATATCTTTGGCGATACCGAAGGAGATGCATTCGGGTGACGAAGGAGGGGACGATTGGATAGAGGGAGCGTCTATATTGTTGACGGTGAGCGTGGTGACTTTGGTGACGGCTGTCAACGAGTACCAGAGGGACAAGCAGTTCGAGCGCTTGGACAAGGTGAAGTACAATTTTAAGGTCAAGGTGAGGAGGAACGGAATAGAAGAGATGCTGGAGACTTTCAAAATAGTGGTGGGAGATGTGGTGTTGTTGGAGGCGGGTGATCAGGCGCCGGGAGATGGCTTATATATAGGTGGATGCAATTTATCGATGGACGAATCGTCGATGACGGGAGAGAACGAGCCGGTGAAGAAGGACGAAGAGCGTTGCTTTTTGATGTCAGGGACTCATGTGGCGGACGGGATAGGCGAGATGCTGGTGCTGGCGACGGGCGAGAATTCTGAGTATGGGAAGATGATGAGGAGCTTGAAGGTGAAGAACACGCCGACGCCGTTGCAGAGGCGTTTGGACAACTTGGCGAAGTTGGTGGGAAAGATAGGCACGGCAGCTGCGCTCGCGACCTTTTTGGCGCTGATGATTAGATGGGTGATAAGAGTGGTGCCGGTGCCGTGGAAGTGGGCGTATTTATTAGACTGGGTGAAGTATTTTGTGATATCGATTACAATCGTGGTGGTGGCCATTCCCGAGGGTCTGTCCCTGGCGGTAACGATTACGTTGGCGTATTCGATGAAATACATGCTGAGAGATCAGATTCTGGTGAGGCGTTTGGCGTCATGTGAGACGATGGGCGGAGCGACGTCTATTTGTAGCGACAAGACGGGCACATTAACAGAGAATCGCATGACCGTTTTAAAGGGCTGGATAGCAGGGGGAATCTTCGAAGACACGTCCGCGGTTGAGCTATCGGACGCGGTTGTTCAGATTCTCGGCGAGGGCATATCGGTCAACAGCAAGGCATCAGTGAATTTTGAATCGGCGTCTCACGAAATGGTTGGAAGCAGAACGGAATGTGCGTTGATTTCTTTTATTTATGCGCTCGGCATGGATTATCGGAGCTATAGGAGTTCGAACCCATTGATAAAACTCTATCCATTTAGTTCTGAAACGAAACGTATGGCTGCAATCGTTCAGCAATCGGGTTCTGCCTACCATCGCCTCCACTGCAAGGGCGCGCCAGAATTGATCCTGCCGAGCTGTTCTAAGATGCTGGTGCACGATGGATCCAGCAGGCCCGTGAATTCTGAAACGTTGGCTCAACTTGAAGACTTCCTTCTATCCATGACTCGACATTCCCTCCGCACTATCGCCATCGCCTACAAAGACGGTCTGCAGATTGCTGAGTGGGACCTGAATTCCAAGGACCTCACGCTGGTCGCTCTGTTCGGCATTGCCGACCCCATAAGGTCTAGTGTGCCGGACGCCGTTCAAAGCTGCAAAAATGCCGGTATTGTCGTGCGCATGGTTACAGGAGACAGTTCAGACACCGCCCGATCTATCGCCCAACAATGCAATATTTGGACCTCGCAATGCACTCTTTTGGACGGCCCCACCTTTCGGTCTATGCCCGACGAACAACTCGATTCCATCCTTCCCAAACTTCGCGTGTTGTCTCGCGCCCAACCGCTGGACAAACTCAGACTCGTCCAAAGACTCCAACTGCAAGGAGAAATCGTAGCCGTCACTGGCGACGGAACCAATGACGCGCCTGCTCTGAAACAGTCCGACATCGGTCTTGCTATGGGAATTATGGGAACCGAGACGGCAAAGCACGCATCCGACATCATCATCATGGACGACAATTTTGTCTCTATCGTCCGATCTGTTCTATGGGGAAGATGCGTCTATGGTAATATCAGAAAATTCCTTCAGTTCCAACTGACAGTCAACTTTACCGCTCTTCTCATTGCCTTCATTGGCGCCCTCACCGATCGCAACACCCCTCTACGATCATCCCAACTCCTGTGGATCAACTTCATCATGGACACTCTCGCCGCCCTCGCTTTCAGCTCCGAAAAGCCCTCGCCCTTCCTCCTTCATCAAAAGCCATACGGGCGACATTCTCCTATCATCTCCCCTCTCATGTGGCGAAACCTCATCGGCCACTGTCTATTTCAAACCACCCTCCTCCTTTTCATCCTCTATCTCGGACCCAAGATCTGGGGCATTCCCGACGGTATGCTCTTCTCTGGCGCCTCCGTCCACTACACCATCTTGTTCAACGTCTTTGTTTACCTCCAGCTGTTCAACCTGATCAACGCGCGCTGTATCTTCCCGAATCAATACAACCCTTTCTCCGGCATACTCTCCAATTGGCCATTCCTAATCATTATTCTATCCTCTTTCGTCGTCCAAGCCCTTCTCGTCGAATTCTGCGGGCAATTCCTATTCACCACGCATCTGTCCGCTCTACAATGGATCATGTGCATCCTACTCGGGTCCACATCCCTCATATTTGGTGGCTTCCTCCGCCTCATCCCCACGCCCCTAGAACGATATGAAAGACCCCACTTTTTATAAAAAAAGTCTACCCCCTAAAAAAATTATTTTCTGACTTCCCGTATACCTCACTCTATGCCTATGTCCATCTCTAGTATCTCCGACGGCCACGCCCTCCGGCACTTTGTCGAACTCGCTAAATCCACCCATTCCACCAGCACCCTGGTCTCTCTTGTTCAAGATGTCCTTGCTTCTCCCAACGTCTACGTCTTCGGCGAACTCCTTCATGATCCAAGCTTCCAAACCGTACGTCCACGCACGTCAACCACCGCTTGTTCAAAATCTGCTCACCCCTTCTTTCAGACCATGAACCTCTCCCCAGAAGGAAGACTGCACTTTCAACTCCTCCAAACCTTTGCCTATGGTACTTTTCAAGATTACAAAAGTAACCCTCATCTCCCGGAGCTCTCTCCTGCTCAAGCGCTCAAGCTCAAGCGCCTCACCTTCGTCTCTCTCGCTTCGAGAAGCCGCGTACGTCTTTTTCGAGGTTTTTTTTTTTTTGAGCGCAGCTAACAACCTCCCACAAAGTCCATCTCCTACGACGAGCTTATGAGTACCCTCGACATTTCCCATGTCCGAGACCTTGAAGACCTAATCATCGAATGCATATACCTCGGTCTGTGCACGGGAAGACTCAATCCAGCTCAACGGCTGTTTGAAGTCGGTGAAACGTTCGGCCGAGATGTCAAAATGAGCGACTTATCCGATATGCGAGTAGCGCTTGTTTCTTGGTGCGAGAGCAGTCAGCACCTACTTGACCTCATCAATCAACGCATCAGCTGGGCCTCTTGTCAATATCGAAAATCTGCACTTATCAAAGAACAACGCGAACACCGTATCAATCAAACTCTGGCAAACGTGCTATCCTCTAATGAAAAAAGAGAATCCACCCCGTTCAAGAAGACGTGAAAGTCCGCCGTACAATTTTTTTAATACACACTATACAATTTTTCTTTCGGAACAGTCAGTGTCCTTTGAAGTCGTTTGCTGGCTTATTCTCGGCCCTGTGTTCGGCGTCTGACCATAATCCCTCTCATCATGAGCGACCTTGTCTTTGAAGGTAGATCCCCCCGCGCATGCCATCCCCCTTTTTTTTCGCTTAAAAGCGGCTTTTCTCTGACACTTTTTTTCCAGAGTGCTTCTTGAAAGCTATCAAAACCAAAGAAAGACTCGTAAACCAGGCTCTGAAAAAATACATTGCGTTCTGCAACTTAATCGAGGCTCAATCCTCTTCTGACCACCAACCTTCAACCGACTCCGTGTTCGTTATTCTTAAACTCTCTTGAACCCGTTTGTATTGGCGACGCTTTTTGTGTTGACACATTTGGGGTTTTTTGCAGTGTCAAGGCGTACAATGATCTGTGTGTGGAGCTAGACGAGGTTGAATATGCGACTCAAAAGACGGCACTGATCGTCAAATCAAACCTATCTGACTTTCAGAGCCGAAAAAAGCTGCTCGAAGCCAAACAGCTACAAATAGAGCAGCTGCAGAAAGAGTTGGTACAACTCAAAGCTGATTTAGAACTCGCTCTAGCAGAAAAGGCAAAGAAAGATGAGTATTTGAAATACTTGAAAATGATCAACATGCTACCTTCTAAAAGCACTCTTCAGGAGTACGGTGTCGCGAAACGAGCGGGTTGTGTGTGGGAAGCATATACGCTAACACGTACATATTTTTGGGCACACGATCATAGGAATATTCGAAAACTGCAGGAAGAAATCGACGCATTGGAGGAAAAGAACGGACAGCTACAACAGCGATATGATCGTTATCTGAACCATTTGAAGGTCATGTTTTATTCGATCGAACAGGCGAATGTAGAACTGCAGAGCGAGGAGGTGGCGTAGTAGAAAAATTTTTTTTGTGAATGTTTGTCGAGGGCGGGAGACCTCGACCTTGCCAGAGCGACGCGCACAAAGAACGACGGTTGCGCTCGGGTGAGCAGTGAAAAAAAGTAACCGTTAATACACAAATAAATGGCATAAGATTGTACCAGATTTTTTTGGTTAGCATTTGGTAAGAAGTGAGTCGATTGGAGAGGTGCGAGTAGTCAATGCAGCGTTGGTCACCGGGTGCGACGAAATGGGCGCCGTTGTTTGAGGCGGCGCCGTTGAGTACATATACTCCGCCCGGAATAGAAAGCGCGTTAGAGTACCATTCGCCGGCGTTTCCAGTACTGAATGACACAACGGCGATGTTGCTTAGTCAATGGCAGACGGGCGCGAACAAGTCCACGAAACAAGTGGCAGAGAAGCGACCGATCGAAAGGGGGGTACGGACGACGATGGAGACGCAGGAATTCAGCTCTGTGCATTGGACAGACAGCACTGGAAACGTTGGTAGGGACGAATGGGGCGTAAATGCGTTGCCCAAAATTGTGTCTCCGAGGACAGAGAAGAACAACTCGTTTGACATAATAGATCTATGGTGTCAAATAAATACTGGAAAGGCGCCCATATCCCCTGAAATTGAGGCACCACAGGTGCATTTTCCTAGGTTGCCTGATGTGCCAACTCTGACAAAAGCGGCGAGTTGTCAGCAAAAAAGAATCGACGAGGGTGCGTGTGTGTGATGCGTGATGACTAGGGTGTTGGTGTGGTGTGCTGACGTGAGTGTTGTCTAGACGTGCCTAAGTGCGTACAGGGGGGTGCATGGGAGGGTTTAGATGTTCGGGAAAACATTCCGAAGGGGTTAGACAGCATTACCGATAGACATAGTGAAAAGGTTGATTTTTCGCCTGAATCTCTTGTCGACCGCATTTTTTTTATTTTTTCCGCTTCTGCGTTGAATTCAGTTCGTTGGCTGGACGACGTCAGGCCGATTTTTTCGGCATCTCAGGTGCGCGAGTTAGTGGCGCCGGATGGAAGCGTGTCTTTGGAGCGCGTATGCGATGCATTGAGTCGCCTGGTCCAAGAAGGGAGATGCGAGGTGGTATGGGTGGAAGAGGAAGGAGACGAACGGATGCAGTATCGGGCGGCATAAAGGGTTTGAACAGCATAGGTTTTGTTTATTTTTTTTTTTTTGGTATTAGATTGGGGGCCGGTATGTCTAATGGTACATGGGGTTGAATGCGTCAGGTTTGAACTGGGGCAGAGCGGAGTATAGAGAGCGCAGAGTGTGGAGGGCAGAACGCAGGGCGCAAAGCTGCGACTTGCGGTTTGTGTGGTGAGATAGAAGGGTGAGTGTGCTTTTGAGTTGCAGGATAGACTGTTGAGCGCGCTGAAGAGACGAGTCATGCAGAGTTAGGCGAACGAGTTGCTTCTGTTGGGAAAGCGCGATTTCATGGGGTAGATGAGGGGGGACGGGGGGAGGGTTGGACATAGGAAGTAAGAGATGTATGAAGGAGGCGGGGACGATCCAGAGTCGTTCATTAAGCAAAGGGAGAAGTTGTTGGGGAGGGAGCAGGTTGGAGATGGCCATTTTGACGAGGGGAGAGGAGGAGGTTGAATAGGCGAGTTGGCGCAATAGAGGAGTGACGGAATCGGGGACTGCAGGAAGGGAAGAAAGGGATCTGAGGATGTGGGGCAGAGACGGGTGGTCGAAGGGCAATAGGTGGATCTGTTTCAAGAGGAATGCTTGGAGGGATTGAATGGATGGGTAGGGTAGGTGGCCGTAAAAGTGAGCGAGCAGTTTTGACGCGACGCGCAGAGCGAGGGTGGATCTTCGTGTGTATGGAAAGTGTGTGTGGTTGATGATAGAGGTGACGGATTGGTTGAATATATGGAGATATTGGTTATGCCAGGTGGTTCGATCGATGGGGAGGATATCGACGAGGTGTTGTAGTTGTAGGTTGGAGTGAAGAGAGTGGAGGGTGGTGAGTTGATGGAAGTGGGATAGTGCTGGAGTACGCCAGGACTTGCACATGCGTTTGGACAGGTTGGAGAGTCTCGAGCGTATGCTGTAATCCAGAAGGTTTGGGGCGGCGTCTGGACAGCGATCTGGGTAGAGCAGGGGTTGTACCGAGATGAGGACGTCAGATAGAGCGGAGGCGTATCGAATTTGCAGGGCGTCAACTGCTGACAGGTTGATGAGATGCCAGAGGTCCAGTGAGAAGCCGAATAGGAGAGGGTGCGGTGAGAGAAGATGCTGGAACAAGGTGGGTTCGAGTGAGATAAGAAGAGAGAGAGGAGACGACACAAGTGACAGAAGGCAATTGTTTAGGAGCTTTTTATAGAGTCTGGTTGATGTTTGTATTTCGGAGAGAAGGAATGGAAGGGATTTGAAGAGGAGGTCGATCCAATGTGGTTGGGGGGCAGACGGCCAAAGGTCTTGTTGGGTACAAATTAATGCTACAAATAGCGATGCAGATATTTGTGGGTTTTCGCCCAGCTGTTTGAGCCAATTTTGGTTTTGGTGGTTGGTGCGGTTCAAATAGGACTTGATTTCTTCTATGAGTGGCTGGGGCCTATGGAGCATTAGGAACTTGGCGAGTTTAGAGAATTGTTTCAAGAAGAACGAGTTGGGAGAAGAGGAGAGTTTATGGGCTTTTAGCAGCAACAGTGCCAGCAGCAGAAGCATGGAGACCTGCTCATCTGACAGGAGTTGGAGGTCGTGCATACGGGCCGTTAGCAGCAGTGCACAAGAAAAAAGAGGTTTTGTAGAGTGAAGATGAAAGTCTGCCGCAATGATGCCATCTTTCGCTATAGACTCTAATAGCGTTGGAAGCGCATAGGCGAACAGCTGCGGGACGGCTTCTTTGGGCAACGACGGTGCGAGGTTTTTTGAGGTGATTGTCGCGAGACATTTCCAGGGCAATGGCGATATCGTTGCTAATCCAATATCTTCTCTTGTGTACGACAAAAATGACAGTACACACATTATTGGGAATTCCGCGTATCGACCGCATTCAGAATTCGGTGAGACGAGGTTCGTCCTGATGCCATCGAATACAGATTCGATTATCGCCTTGGTCCCGAACGGCTCTACCATCTCTGGCGGCGTACATATTGCGCCGATGATGAAGTTCGCAGTCGACGACATCGCGGGATGCAGTCGATACGGGTCTATTTTCTGCACGTGCTTCGCGACCAGCCGAACGATAATTTGACGGAATTGGGCGACGCTCTTCTGGGGATGATTGATCCAGGCTGCCGCGCACGCGGCCAACACACATAGGCTCCTGCCTATTGGTGACTCGGCCTGTTCGGTCTCGTTCTAGCGTTTGGGGAGAAAAAAGCACGTTGAGCGAACTGTCCTCTAAAGCTACAAAAACAGACCATCAAGAGGGCACCGCATCATGCACACGAAAATAAGTACAAATTGAGAGGTCATCAAGGAATCGCGTACAAGATTTTATTTATTTACTAAAAAGGGGGCCAACTTTTTACGTACCAAGGTGTTCGCATAACTTGATTGGTTTGCGTGTTCAAACTCAAAACTTTGGCTGTTGATGAACAGCCCCAATTGTTCGAGCTTAGTCAGACAGCGGTGTTCAGTAATTTCCGGACTAAGCAATTCTGCGACTCGGAATCCTTCGGGGTGATCCACGGTGAGGTCGATTACGTCGCTGACTGGTCCGGTTTCCGGCATGTGTGCTAAGGTGGTTTTTTTGTCGTGGTGGCAGAGAGATAAGCGGAGTATGCGCAGAGGAATACGGCATCAGGTTTGAAGGGGCTTTGGTATATTTTTCATGGAAAAGAAGCGCCCATCGTAGGGGGCTGGTAGCAGGGTGTTGCGGGGGCGACGCGTTGAAAGTGTTCAGAGTGTGCGGGGCGCAAAAATGGCAGATTTCAAGAAACCGGCGAGGAGAGCAAAATAGACTCGCTCAAAAGGGTCAGCGACAGAAATAAAAAAAAAAGTTGATTATGGTTTTTCTTGGTTTAAGAGATTTTTGCGTGGCCTAGTTTTCGACTAGGTCCGGTTTTGGCCTTGCCACCGCTCGAAAAATGCTGAGTACAACAGGTTCTGATCTGGATTACTTTAGGGTGTTCGTGTATGCATTATTTGAGTTGGTTGGACAGAAGATGTTCGAAACGTATGACCTTGTTACGCGAAACCCTTTAGTCTGTCGCTTGGTTCGGAAGGTACACGAAAATGGTTTTTTCGCGGGGGGCGCTCGAGCTGGGGCGATGCTCGGCGTGAGCAAAAGGCTACAGACGGCCTTTGCGTATTGAGAGATGCGGATAGTTTTGTGTATGCGGATAAACTGACGCCGCATTTTTTTTTAAGAGCAAGAGATCTTGGAGGGAGCGTACCAGCTACCAGGCGAATGCTTCACAGAAGTTTCGGAAGACCAAGACATCATCGAAGCCGCCTCTCGAGCCTTGTCCCGTTGAGGAGGATGATTACGAGCTACCGGTCGATGCTCCATACAAGCCCGCTGCACAGGAATATCGAGTTTTGACAGAAAAGGCCAAGCTGGAGAGCCTGGAAAAAGAATTGGTGACTTTGCGCAAGGTTATGGCACAATTTGTACAGCAGCACGAACAGAGAAATCAAACTCAAAAAAGTCTGGATATTACTGTAGTTGAAGAAAAACACAAACACGTTTACACAACAACAACAAAAAAAGAGGAATTCGAGGGTACAGAAACGATAAATCCGATACCTCCCCCTCCACCGCCCCCACCATTAACAATCACACATAAACAGAGCACGTCGGAGATTCAGCAAGCTAGTAGCTTACCATCTCTTAGAACTACGACATCTTCTGCATTGTCATACATGCATATCTCAAATGATATTCTAAATACAAATAAAAGCGCGCTACGTCATGTCGCCGGCTCCAGATCGCCCGGAGGAACTCTTTTGCTCAAATCCTCTCGTACTGCTACCACTTCGTCTATACCTACTGAAGTCATTGCAAGCGCCTTGTATAAAAAATTCAAAAGCATCAACGCCAGTGATTGAAAACAACACCATATAAGCCGTCATTTTGTATTGTGCATGGCCTTTCTCAAAGATTGCAACTGTTTTTTGGAAGAAGTGCGTGTTGAAAGGTCTTCGCCAAATTTTTGTATGCAAGTACTCCATGAATATATTATTGACACTTGCCTAAGCTTTTTTCGCGATCTTTTCTTGCTCGTACCATGCTAAGACATGCATCTAGTGTGGCCATTTGCCTCAGGTGCGCGACGCCGCTTTAGGCCTGCTTTTTTTTTTTTTTTTTGTTCACACAATGAAATTTGACATTT
The DNA here is from genome assembly GCF_023897955.1 of Schistocerca gregaria. Taxonomy (NCBI): domain Eukaryota; kingdom Metazoa; phylum Arthropoda; class Insecta; order Orthoptera; family Acrididae; genus Schistocerca; species Schistocerca gregaria. The sequence goes on along the minus strand of NW_026061953.1, from coordinate 143,778 downwards.
TCATACATTCCATTCCAGACGATTGAACTGAACAGATCTCCTACTCAATATAACCTCGCCTGATCTGGCGGCATGTCTAAACACCGTACGCCCACAAAAAAAGAGTGTCTTCGAATTCTTTTTTCTTGCGTTATGGTTTTGTATTAATTTTTCTTGCTAGACTCTGATCTGATTATGTGTCGAAAGCAGCCCGGAATTGCAATTGGACGGCTATGCGAGAAGTGTGAGGGGAAGTGCGTCATCTGCGACAGCTTGGTCAAACCGAACGTCTTGGTCAGGATTTGCGACGAATGTAACTATGGAAGCAATGCCGGCCGCTGCGTGATTTGCGGCGGGAATGGTATATCAGATGCTTACTATTGCAAGGAATGCACCACGCTGGAAAAAGACAGAGACGGGTGTCCAAAAGTCGTCAATTTGGGCTCGTCAAAGACGGATTTGTTCTATGAAAGAAAAAAATACGGGTTCAGAAAACGGTGACATTCGCAGTTGTATATGTATATGTTGTATAGTCGACAAATTATAGAGAATTGAGATTTCAGCAGTTTTTATTGTACTAGGTTTTCATTGATTGTATACTTTTTGTGTGGTTGGGTACATGTTTTTGCGCAAATATGACATCTCTTATTTTTTTGGCAGCTCTCTGTCCGCGTGAAGCGTCGACGCGGTGTTGATGTCGCGAGTACGTGTCACGGCGGCGGAGCGGTGGTTGAGTGCTTTGACGGCATGAGGGCACAACGGTGCTTGCATGTATTGCGCGCTTGGTGCACAGTATGTACGGATCGACGCGTGCGTGCTGGTGGGGGGCGCTTTGAAGTTTCAGGGGTTGGTTGGCGTGGCGGAGTGGGACGCTTGCAGGTCGGAGGCTATGCTGGACAGCTCGTGGTCTTCGGTGGGGGAGGAGTGAATGAGCTTTAGGAGGCAGTGAGATTTGTAGTCGATGAGGGAGGAGAGAATGTCTTGGTGTGGATCGAAGTGTAGTAGTTGTTGGTGCAGTTCTTGGATGCGGTGTTGTATATGCTGGGCGGTGGAATCGGGGGGAGGCGAGGAGGAGCGGAGCGGCTGGTCGGGGATTCGTTTGCGTTTTTTTTGCCGATCTTTGCGCTTGCTGGATTGGGAGGGGTCGGTGAGTTTTTGCCGCGTTTCTAGGTTTTGAAGGGTGACGTTGAGCTGCGTGACGGAGTCGGAAAGAGTGTGCTTGGAGGGGGGTGCGGGGAGGGACAGGTGCTCGCGAGAGAGAGAGACGATTTTTGGTCTCACGGTCGAGAAAAAAGAGGAGGCGTCGGTGGGGTTGGCCGAGCGGAGGAGTTCGGATAGAGCGTTTGAGTTATGGAGGAGCTGGGAGCAGTCGGTACAGTGTTTGATACAATCGGGGAGGGGATGGGGAAGATCTGGAATGGAGGACAATGGAAGCAGGAACGTGTCGACGAGTTGAAGAAAGTTGGATTCATTGCGTTGTTGTACTGAGCATTGGATAGATGAGAGTAAGTGCTCAATGGCGGTGACGTCATCTTCTAGGAGCGTGGTGAGGAACGTGCAGATTGAGTGAAGATGGATAGAGGCCGCGTTTTTCAGCGAGTGTCTATCAGAGTTTATTTCGTCTTTAGAGTGAGGGGGTATTTTTTTTAAGTCGTCGACAAATTGAGGGTGGTTTAGACGGGCTAGTCGGTCGGTGGGAAGTGGAGAGTGTTGGACGGGTTTCGAGAGTTGAAGTATGAAGTCGGAGTGGTAAGAAGTCCATTCAGGATTCGGGTGCAGGAAGTGCACGTGGACGAGGATTACAAAGAGCAGGTGGGGCATTTCGGTCAAAAGATGGAATGGGAGTAATGTTGCGAGGTCACTTACGGGAGCCAGGTGGTCGGAATAGTCTCGATAGACGAGTTTGACGAGTAGTTGGCGTCTCAAGGTGAGTAGCTCGGCCGAGTCTCCTTGATTCAGGAGGCCCAGTTCGACGACTTGGACGGCTGTCTTGAGATGAGGCAGGCAGTTGCCTAGAAGCAGATGGCGAGCACATTGTGCATAGTTTTGTATACATAGGTGACATTTCGCAGCCAATAGACGAAGAGATTGGTGGGAAAAGTAGTTGGCCCAGGCAGTGCATATCTGCTCGATTTTTGGGTGGCCCGCAGGCAAGCGGGCCCTCGCTAGCGCCAGGGCATCGGGGAAGAGGCTCGCTCGCTGGTACACATCTAGTGCATCCATAAGGTTTCCCGTACATAGCACATACATAGCGGCTTTGTGTACATCGCCCCGCGTTTCGAGCTGTTTTGCATAGTTCAGACAGGTTTGTTTCCAGAGTGAGTATCCGCCGGAGATAGACCAAGAGACCCAGTGGTCATCTAGTCTTCCTTGGTGGATGATTGTTTGAATGGCTTCGAAGATTTTGCCGCGCCAGCATTCAGTTATTAGTGCTGCATCAGCTGTGTTTTTTTTGGAATCTCCGGGGCTTTCGATGACTTCGTCGTTCTCCGTTGAAGACGAGGGGTTCTTGCATGGCTGGTCGTCCGGCATTAAAAAAAGAAGGTCGTCTTGTTCTGCGTCGAGCCGTTCCGACTTCAACTTTCCTCGGACGAACTCCGCGATGCTCGCCAAAGTCTGGGCCTCTCCTTCTGGCTTCAGGAGGCGCGGAAATAGAGAATTGGACCCCTTGAGCTGGCCGCTCGAGGCGAGAGCGCTGTTCGGCGCCTTCTTGTTCTTCTTTGGAGGAGGCTCGGACGACGCCGACAGAGAGGCACCATTGTCGACTGGACAGGGCGTCTCGTCCGTCCGAGGCAATTCAGTCGTATCCGGCGCCCGTTGAGGCGCACTTGGACCAGACCTGCACGACGAAGACCTGAGGTGGGTCATCCGAAGTGTTTGGTCTTCGGATCCGGAAAAAAGAAGCTCGTCCGACATCGAACTCCAACTCACGCAAAAAACCTTGCCCAAATGACAGCGAACGTGCTTGACGGCCTGTCCAGTCCTTACATCCCACACGCAAATGAGACGGTCGTACGATGCGGACAAAAGCAAATGAGGCGACGTGGGACACCAAGAAACGTCAACGACCGACTTAGCGTGGCCAGTCAACTTCCACTGGAGACAAGCTTCGTGCTCTTGCGGAGCGACCCGCTTCGAATTTTCCAAAATAGGTGAAAAGTTGTAGACGAAGATAACGGTATCTTCTCCAGCCGTGGCGACCCAGCTACTCCACGAGGCGGGCGCCGGGTTCCACTTGATCCTATTGACCAGCTTTTGGTGGTCGCGGGCGGCATCGAGCACGTGCAGTCCTTGCTCGACGAGATAGAGTTCGGTAGAGCCATCCGAATTCCCGATCAGTAAGTGACGAAGCGACGCGTCAAAGGCGAAATCCGTACGCTTCGGGAAGGACGTCCAGGTCTTGGCCGTACGTTCGGACAGATATCCCAGAGTGTCGGTGGGATTGGCAATTAGATCATTTAGGTTTGAGATAAAGACGTTTTGATTTGGTCTTTTTGATTCTTGGTGTGGGTCATAGGCAAATATGCATCCACTTGATGAGCATCCATACAGGACCAGTTCGTCTCTTTGATCGCCCCCTTTAAGTCTAGGACCGAATTGGAGTTCGTATATGACACCCGTTCCCGGACGTGCATCGAATTGTACGTGCTTGCTGTTTGGACAGGAGACATCCAACAACCCGGTAACGCCCGTTTCTGTTCCGTAGGCGAGTCTGCCCTCCTCTTTAGGGTGCCACCGCACAACCGTCACCTTGGAAGAAAGACCCTTCCAAATAAGTATCGAGGAATAGAGAGCGGGGATGAAACTTGTCTTGGCCGGAGCATCTGCATAGCGCTTGAGTTCGAGCATTGCCGCGTCACGAGCGTACCATACTCGAATTGTATTGTCACCTATTCCAGATGCTACCAGTCCCGGTTCGAGATAAGATTCATCGATTGAATAAACGTATCCGCCCATGGACGTCAACTCCCAGTACTTACTAGCCTTTCTTAAATCCCACACGCACATAGTTCTGTCCATTGATATGCTTACGGCCCATCTCCCCTCAACGGATTTAATAGCGAACACATTTCGTGTGTGACTCGACGAAAATTTTTTGCAGCTTGCACCTACGTAGTCCCACTTCCAGAGTTCTCCCGACGCCCCGCTGACCAATATCATAGGTGATTTTGCCAACGGGTCTATTTCAGTGCAATGAACCGAATACCACGCGTGCGAGCGCTCCTGACCGCTGCTTTGGGGAATGCTGAATTTTTGACAAATTTTGTACTCAATTGCCGTATCGTCAGAGCAACGCTCTCGCTCCCAGATGAGTACCTGTCGGTTTCTGAGAGCCATGGCCACGCATCCCAGTTTCATCTCCCGCCCGTCTAGAGAAATAGGGCCACGGCACCAAGCCATGCTCTGAATTTGGTCTGGCTGAGTCGCAAGTCTAGCGAGTTCCTGTCCGCTCCATGGATTAAGCACCAACGCCGCTCCATTCACATAGGCAACCAAAAGCTCGTTGGAGTCCTCTGGATTAAACAACATACAGGATATGGGTGTCGGTATAGGACGCGCGTTGAGCACCGTCGCATCCAAAGATGGCGTTTCTTGTATGTGACGGCTTACGATTCGGCCATCCTTGTCTCCGGAAACAACTATGCAGGACCCACTAGAGGACGCAACGACAGACGTAATTTCAGCCTGGCCATACAAAGAAATAGGCTTATTAGTATTTTCTCTGAAACTTCGTAGGTGTTTTTTTTCTAACGACCTTGTGTTCGGCAGAATATCGGCGTACGACACGCTGAGAGCTCAAGTCCCATATTATGACCCGCTTATCTGCCGACCCCGATGCAAGGAAGACCTGTCCTGGACTCGAAAAATAAGCAACGCTGGTCACTCGTGCGTCATGCCCTTCGAGTGTACCCACGATGTGCTGGCTAAAAATATTCACTAAGATAATGAAATTTTTAGCACCGTATGCAGCAATTCCACTCGAATGCAAGTCTAAAATGTGCGGGAAATACCAATTTGCCGACGGCGGGATAAGCACACTGCCCTCGAGCTGTGGCAAGCTCATCCAAGAGGAATTCTTAGCTCTGTGAAACATGTCGGATCTCAAATCTTGGCTCAATCAAAAAAAAATTGTACAGACCAGTTTGTATAGACCTCTGTTCTTTCTCGAGGACGTTCTAACAGCCCTCTATCTTCTCGAGCTCATTCCAATGCACATATTGCGAAAGGGACATGTAAATGCGCCTGAACCAAACCAACTGACTTTCGTGTAGTTCCATCGCATAGAGCGTCGCCGAAGGCTTCGGGTTAAAAAACTTGATAGACGGTGAACTGTGCTCATTCTGTTCGCGCTTCTGAAATGGATTGAAAAGACGAAGGCCCAGCGGCCAGCAGTACTTCTGCAAAAGACTAACTGACTTCAACCGATACGCTACCAATCGCCTTCTTGAAAAATGTTTCAAATAATGCTCAACGCCTAAATAACAGGAAATGTGATTCGAATGGCCGGACACGCCATATGAGTCAAACGTGATCAAAACATTAATGTCCCACTTGTCAACCGACTCAGAAATATGTCTAGCAACCTGCTCGGGGTCCCACTGATAAACGCAATAAACACACAATTCAAATAGCGGTTAAAAACAAAGTCCAGGTACAGTTCTCAAAAAGTTATACCAAAAAAGTGACATACCCGAGCACCGTCTTGAAAATCACGAATGAGGATTTTCTCGGTCAAAAAGCCGAGATGAGACGCTGCCTTCAATAACTCTTGCTGACGAACAAGGCCACAATTCAGTCCCTTCGAAAGACAAGTCAAATGAAGGGTCACTTGGCTTCCAGAGCAACTGTCGATGTCTGGATACCATTGAAACGTCTGAAGCGTCAATATAGACGGCGAGAAAAACATTGTCTCGTCGTCTGGATGAGCGGTAACATAAAGAATGTTAATAGGCTCATTGCTTTCTGTAAGCCCCAAATCCGATTTGAAGCGCCCGATATGACGGGTATCCGCCGCTTTTATCATATCTAGAAGCCGATCTCGACGCTTGAATGACCCATACAGCGTCACGAAAAAGCCGAGGGTGAGAAGCACAACAGACATTCGTGACAAAGAATTTGAACGACAGCCTATCATACAACATGCACACTTGTCAATCCATAAAGCGCAACTTTTTTTCGATTCACGGCAAACTTGCTTTTTTTTTTGACACGCCGGTATACTTGGGTCGATTCGCGCTCGACTCGCCAAATCCGTTAGTCAGGCTTCGTCATGCTCGTACAAAGGATCGCTTCGACGCTCGAAAAGAGCTACAAGACTAAATGTCTCAAGGGACGACGCTCAACCCAAAACAGCCAGGGCCCCAATATCTCCACCGAGATCACTGACGGTACATTCGAGGAACTCGTCGTCAATGAATCCAGTCAGAAACCAGTTATTCTCCACTGCTGGGCGCCGTACGGCATTCGCTCTTTTTGACAATGTTGTACACATTCTAAAAAATGTGTGTACTTTATTCACATGCAGAATAATGACGTTTCTCTTCGCACAGATGGTGTCCTCATTGCCATACACTTGAATCGACGCTCGTCAACGCAGCCAGCACCAAAAACAACTCGATCAAACTCACAAAAATGTCTGTCCAAGAAAACATAAAAACGGTCCGAGAGCTGCAGGTCGAGGCGTTGCCGACAGCGTTTGCTTTTTCTCACAACCGAATCGTTTCAAAAATCGTCGGCGCACAAAAACAAGAAAAAGTGGATGAATTCATTCAAAAACTCTTAGACGCTCATAACGACGGACGACCACAGATCTAAGCCATCATGCATGCGCCCTTAGTCTATGCCAAATAAAAATGTTACTCTTCGTGCGTGACCCTTCTCAAATAGACTCTGTGCCATTTCGTCTTGTCACAAAGCAACGCAACAGAAAAAAAGCTGCGAGAATCGACGTGACCTACTTTTCTGCTTTCTTTTCTCTGAATTCTGAAACTCTCCCCGTCCAGTGAAAAGCACACTCTGTGGATCAGTAGCAGGCTAAACATGGCTTTTTCTCACAGGAACTCTTATTCGCAAGAAGCCAGCGGATTTGCCATCGCCGAATCTTCTTCAAATTGGTCCTCTGTGCCACAAGAAAGTGATTTTTGATTCCGATACATCTGAGCAATTTGCGCCGAGCTGGTAGCCTGCTGAACCAGTTTGTCCTCTCGAATCCGCAAAAATCTAGGGAATCTCAATCCGATACCGCGATCTTCCTTGACAAGCCCAATTGCTGCTTGATGCTGAGGAGATAAACTGAGATCCGCAGCTCGCACCTCCCATACTGCCACTGCCTCAAACCACACGTCTGGCTTCAATCCGGTCGAATAATTCTGTGGCCGGGCCGGCGTCTCCACCTGCTTCATGCTTGCAGTATATTCTACAAGCTGAGCATCTTTAAATCCAGTTGCTAACTTACACACACTCTGGTACATCTCTTCATCTTCATCGTAACATGCCAACAAGTAAGCTCCGTAAACGCCCGTTCGTTTGCCTCTACCATACCAAGCACCTATGGGCACTAAGTCAACCGAGTCGGCCATCTGCTCACTATAGTCCTTCTTAAATTTGAGCCAAGCAAAACTCCTCTTGGACGGCTCATAACGAGCGTCTTTGTCCCATGTCTTGATCATCAAACCCTCGCACTGATTCTCAACCGCCTCAATCAAGAACGAATCGAGCTCCTCGCTCTCACTGAATTCGCGGCTGGTCGCAAAGTGCAGTCGGCCTGCAACCGGACGCAAGTGGCTTTTGAGCAACTCGCGACGAGATTTCAGTGAAATTTCAAGTAAACTATCGCCGTTCAGATAGAGCAAATCAAAGACGTACAGACACACCTGGACAGTAATTTTTTTCAAGTCCACGTCCTTGCGCGCCCGTGTGCTGAGAATTTGGTAGGGCAGGATGGTGTTCTTTTCCAGGTCAAAGGCGACCGCCTCACAATCGATAATGAAAGAGCGGCACAACTCTGGATCGGCGACGCATTCAGAGAGTCCTTGAACTACGTCTGGAAATCGACGAGTTGTGTCTTCGAGGTTGCGCGAATAAATCTTGATGGTACCGTCAGGCATCAGATGAACCTGCGCACGCTCGCCGTCATATTTGTACTCCGCAGTGAATAGTTCGTGGCCCTTGAGACGGCTCAAAATCATGCCTATGCCGTTCATGGGCTGGGAGAGCATGGGCTCGACAGGCACGCCAACAACAAGTTTACACGTTTCTGGAAGCGAGGAAAGTTTTTTGTCAAGGCATACGGAAATCACAAGCTTCCAATTGGGACAACGAGAAAAGGCCTCCCTCAAAAGTGTCTTGGCAGCCGACAGTGCATCTTCATCAGGCACGTTAGGTCTGGACTCGTACATGGCAAGCGCATGGGCCAACCCTGTCATCACTGACTTAGCACCTAAGTTTAGACGTAATTTAGCTTGTAATGTCTTGACGATATACAAGATTTCGTTCTCCCTGCTCGAAACCATGAGATTGATAATGCGACCTAACTTCTTATCTCGCGTGCCATTGCCCCCTTCCAGTGCAATAGACCGCAGATTCTGATATACGGAGCGTATTGTGAGTGGGGGATAGGGTACAATTGTACGAACATTGTGTCTGGATTCCTGGGCGACCAATCCTAAATCACCAAGGACCTCGTATTTCGATTTTATTGCCGCTAATGACATGCCAGTCACAGCCGAAATGGCCTTCTGAATTGTGTGCTCACCGACGCCAAGTTGTACGCCTTCATATTGAGGCGCGAGCTGGTTTATGGCCAGGTAGATGGCCGGCACCAAATCATCCGGCTCACTAAGCAATATTTGAAAAAAATATTCACGCATAATTGAGATGTGCTCTAGCTTAGACCTCGTCTTGCGTATCGCGTCAAACGTTCGCGAGAGAGCCAAATACGGAATGGGTTCATTCTCATGATACAATTGAGAATCACTTGTACAAATGGATATGGTAGACCTGTCTTTTTGTATGACGTTTTGTGCAGACGAATTATCTTCAGTTAATTCTTTTTCCTCCCTATCCTCGCGTCGTCCGTCTTCTATCACCAATTCTTTATTTTCCTGCTTGACCTCGTGCATATTCTCGACCTCCAAAGTGTCCAACACCGCTGGTTGTCTTTTTCCGGCGTCACTAAACATATCTACTATTGTACGCGATTTCGTATTGCTTCCTTGGGCCAACGACGACGGTGTCGCCACGTTATTGACCGTCAAAAAGCCTTTAGATCGCTTCTTCGCGGGATTCTCATCTACTCGCTCATTGTACGCTTCTATACGATGAAAAAACACAACGAGGTCGACGAATAGGGAAATAATGAGTGAGCGCTACTCCAGGGCTGCAGCAACGAGAACAGATTATTAAAATAATATGAATTACCTGACTTCTGAGTAGATTCAGGTCGGATAGAATCCACATCGCGCCTTTTTGTCCTAGGACAAAAAAAGGCCTCGCTCATCGAGCGATGAACGTCAAGATGAAAATGTACAACAATAGAAGAAGAAAAAATTTTTCGTTTCCCAACAAGCCACTGTCACACAAAACACTTCAGATCGAATGTCCAAGGGGCCGGATGAGTTCTATATATGCTTCAAATGGCCGTCGGAGACACGAGACCCGGAAATGGGAGTCGCGTGCGTCAAAGACAACGAAGGCACACATTCGAGAACTTTGATTGGTATCGCCTATCCAGACATAGGACGACGTTTTTTTCCTACACTTCGGATAGGTTAAGAAACTGCTATGAAAAAAATTTTTTCGCGACAAGGCAAGGAAGAAGGCAAAGGTTGTCAAAATCTTTCTACGGTGTTTTGAACTGGTGAAGGAAAAAAAACATTCAGTCCTTCCTCTGTAACACATGGATTTCGAAATACCGCCACCGATACAAAACAACTGCAGTAAGACAGCAAGAAAAATTCTCGAAGAACCTGTAGAAGATCTGTATACGGAACCAGCTATTAAAGTACATCAATGGCAAGAACTTCTAGAAGATTCGCCAATTTTCTATCAAGTAATAGCACTTAAGGATTCATATTATGTTTGGGTTGGAACCGAAGAAGGACGATTGGATGCATTGGACATCTCTATTCCCTTATCTTCATCGGTACGCTAAAGAAAATTACTTCCGTCGTCCATGAGTGGAATTTCTTACATCCTTTTTCTAGAACACCATACCTACAGCTACGTCGCTGATTGGAAACCCCCTAGATGACCAAGGCTACTCACTTGCTCAAAAGCTAGGTATGTCTCAAGCTTGAACATGCAAGAGTGTCTCAACCTCGTCATTTGACAAGACCACATACATTGTTGTCTGCATCGTCGCCATATACGCTTTGACTAAGTTGCTGTTGGCTACTAGCTAAAAAGACAAAAAAGGCCTTTCTGATCAGCTACAACGTTCCTAAAGCCACTCCAAGACTGAGCCAACTCATAGAGCAGACCCTACGAGCGAAACTTAATAGCGAGATTTAAAGTGGCAAAGACATCGATGGATAAAGTGATTTTGAAGCAGTTCAAAGAAGGACCGACGCACACGCCACCACGCTATAATGTTTAAAAAGCAATATATTGTACGAAATACACAAAAATTTTCACAATATTTTGACGTGTGTGTAAGCAGCTGGCACAGCTTGGTTAGTTCGGCGTTATGCACATTTGTTGGCACATTTGCCATTCGCGAATATCAATTTCTTGACAAATGAATACATTAAGTTGTAGGTTGTAGATAGGTTTGAGTAATAGTCCTTGCATTTTCCTCGTTATTAGGGTGATAGGGTTGGTTTTTTGTATTATATCTTTGCGGCAGTTCTGGGTTGAGTTTCCCGCGTGAGGAAGATTACGGCTTATTTAGATCTCAGTGTGTGTGGAAAGAGGATTTGGCTGCTCTCAACAGGTTTTAATGTATTTAGGCCATTTTCGCAATTTTCTATTTTGGATCAAAATTACACACTTATACATAGGCAAGTCGCATCAGAGAAGTAGAGGTATTCACTCTGTGGCTGTCGTGGTCGCATATTATCTTACTGTCCGATGACATAACTTTTTATTAGTGTGCGGTTGTACACATTCTAGCGGAGATGTGCGTTATCTAAGTTAGGAAGAAGAAGAACATTTACCAACAGTGGGCGATTATAATGAAAGTGATGCCAATTTTAGTTTTAGATGGAGTCAGAACAGAAGTACGGGGCGAGGCGTGTGGGCGTGAGCGGTATTGTTTGTGTGGACTCAGCTTAGATTTTGTTGAAGCAAGTGTACACTGACAGATTTTGAAATACTCTTTGTAAACGTGGCGTCTGACTGGGTGGAAGAGGAGAGTTGTCGAACCGTGAAGCGGGTACGAGAAGGGTTCAGCCACGCGTGGATGAGGCAATTGCTCGCCATGTGTATGTAGAGCAGGCTCTAACGTTGTTGTATGAAAAAAAGTGGCAGACATGCTAGATTATTGTAGAAGGGAGACGAGAAATGTCGTAAATTCATATGCACAGAGGGCAGAGAGTGCGGTGGATCAGACATCGAAGGTGTTAGGCGATGCAGCGGACGAGGTCCATGAGAAGTTGAGTTCGGACGCTGAACAATCACACGACGAAAAAAAAGAGTCTAGGGAGAACTCTGCTGCGCCAGAGAACCCTTCTAATAAGGCAGCGGGCGAGCAGCCCTCTGGTGAAAAATTAGATGGTATTTTTGGCAATATCGCAAAAGTGTTTGGGGGTGGTTGGGGTTTCATTGTCGATAGTCTGAACGGTGTGGCTCGAGGAATTCGCAGAGACATCGCTCAGCCTAGTAAAGAAGAAAAGGAGGAGCTCAGAGATAGTCTTGTTCAATTAACTCGAAAGGTGGGCAGTGACCCCGACATTAAGAATGACAAGATAAAGCCAGCAGCACTCCAGAGTCGTGTCTCGACGACGCAAGGTATGGTGGACGAGGAGATGGACAGCAGCGCAGCGGGGATTTTCCTTGACCCACTGGAGGACCAGGAAGATTTCGACAAGTGGATGAGCAAGTTTGATTTAGACTCAGTGGTTGAGAAGAATTTGGTGACTATTGCTACCAATGAGGAAATTTCTCGTCTCTATGAGAAGCTGGTCCCATCCGAACTTTCGGAGGAGCTGTTTTGGGGTAGATATTACTACCATATCGAGAAATGCTCTGGCGACGGTCAGCCGACACCGGCGGAGGGTGAAAAAGGTGGCAATGAGAAAGAGGTGGAGGGTGAAAAAGGTGACAATGAGAAAGAGGCGAAGGGTGAAAAAGATGATAACGAGAAAGAGGTAAAAGGTGAAGGAGATGATAATGAGAAAGAGGCGAAGGGTGAAGAAGGTGACAATGAGAAAGAGGCGAAGGGTGAAGAAGGTGACAATGAGAAAGAGGCGAAGGGTGAAGAAGGTGACAATGAGAAAGAGGCGAAGGGTGAAAAAGACGATAACGAGAAAGAGGCAGAGCAGCAGCGAAAAGAGGAAGATAAAGAGGACAAGGGATGCGATGATACAGATCAGAATGGAGATAATGGAGAGAAACGAGAAGAGAAACCTCTTGCAGAGGAGGAGAAAGGTAAGCAGGAATAAAGAGCTTAGATTTTAGGTGTGTGTGTTTGTGCAGATTTGTGCAGAGACGGGGGGTGTAGAGACTCTCAGGTTTAGGAGAGTGCGAATTTAGACATTCTGCAGTTGAGAATGATACGGGCATAAACTTGGTGAACAGAGATCTACGGTCTGGACTGGTGCGTATGATGTGGGGGACTGTAGCAGAAGTTTGTTACAGGTAATAAAAAAAAAATTGTGTAATGGTTTATAATTTTTGTTGTATTTTCAGTTTGTGCAAATGGCCTCAGCGGAAATGATGGAGTATGAGGGTCAGGGTGGGTTTTCTTTTGAGAATTGTAGGAGGTGCGTCTCAAGAGAGAGATATAGGGTGCGGATAGGATGGGTTTACGGGAGAGGCTGACTGAGATTTTTTTCTGCGTTATGGAAGGAACAACATGCTGTATGCGGCTGGAGTGAAGCCTCCGAGTAGTTTGAAGACGGGGACAACGATTGTGGGGTGTGTGTTTAAGGTAAATATGACGCGTACTATTTTATCTATTTATTTTTACCTCTTAACAAGATCTGTTTTTAGGATGGCGTGATTTTGGGAGCAGATACGAGAGCCACGGAGGGCCCTATAGTTGCAGAGAAGAATACCGACAAGATACATTATATTAGCAAGAGAATTTATTGCTGCGGAGCAGGGACAGCGGCTGATACGAGTAACACGACTGAACTGATTTCTTCTCAGCTTGAGCTTCATCGCTTGGCCACCAAGAGGGCGCCGAGGGTGCGAACAGCGTTGACGATGTTGAAGCAGATGCTGTTTAAGTATCAGGGTTACATATCGGCGGCGTTGGTGTTAGGCGGTGTGGATTGCGATGGGCCGTCTCTTTTTTCCGTATATCCACATGGTTCGGGCGACGAGCTGCCGTTTGCAACGATGGGTTCTGGGTCCTTAGCGGCGGTGTCGGTGTTTGAGTCCAGATACAAGCGCGGGATGTCGAAGGAGGAGGCTATGAAGCTGGTGATAGACGCGGTATCAGCGGGAATATTTGAGGATTTGGGATCAGGGAGCAACGTGGATTTGGTTGTCATTGAGCCGAGCAAGACAGAAGTTTTAAGAAACTACCGGATGCTGAATCCAAAGAAGATTCAGCCGAGTTTGACAAGTTACCGATTTTCAGCGGGGACCACGCCGGTTCTCAGGTCGAAGGTTTTACCGTTGAAAAGGATAGCGACAGTGGAATCGGAAGTGACAGAAGAGAGGCATGCTGCGATGGAGGTTTCGTGAGAAGGGCGGGTGTGCGCAGAGAAGAGCTGGGACATGTTTCATATAACTGTTACGTTGGTGAATAATAAGTTTTAAGAAAATTTGTGTATACGAGAAATTTGACAGGTTGGGTTTTTTCATTCTTCTTTGTGCGTGTGATTTGGTCATGTTTACGCGGGGGTGCGATGTACAAACAAAGAAAGGAAGGGGGCAGTTATTTTTTTTTATTTTAGGGGCAGTGAGTTTCTTTGAAGGAAGCGAAGCTGGTCAGAAGTGCGCGGGCCTTTGCGAGGTCGGGAGCTTCGTCGTTTCTGGGGGTGAGTTCAGGAGCGAGTTCGGTAGAGAGATAGGCCTTCTGTTGCGGGTTGGCGAATATGCACAGGTAGCAGAGGAACTCGATGGTTTGTAGAGGGGAGGAGTGGTCTGGGAGGGGGGAGTCGCCGCCGGGAGGCTGGCATAGTTGGAGGAGGTGTCCTGAGAGGGAGAGGAGGACGGCAGAATGGAATTGTTCCCAGGAGTTGAGGAGAGAAGAGTGGTTCTCGTAGCGAAGGAGCTGATAGGCGCGTTGGAAGAGTGACAGGTAGAGGAGGATACCGGATTTGGTGCGAAGAATAGAGAGAAGACGAGAGGAGGTGAAGTGGTGATGGAATTCGAAGAGTTGGAGGATTTGGGAGAAGAGTTCTGGACTGGAGGCGAGGACGACGAGTCGTGTGTAGTTGAAGATGGCGGACACATAAGGCTTGGATTCATGGTGTTGAATAGTGAATGAGGAGAGGGGGAAGAGGTGTCTTATGAAGAATTTAAGCAGGCTGAGTGAGATAGAGGAGGGGAGGAGAGGGAGGAGTCTGGATATGAGTCTGGAGCCTTTTGGGATTGAGATGAGCCTGAGCATGAAGTTTTCCCAGTCTGAGTAGGTGGTGTGGGTGGAGGAGTTAGGAGAGTCGATGGGTGGGACGTCGAGGAGGGACAAGATAACAGAAAAAAGGGGTTGTTTTTTTGCGTGGATATCTGATTGAGTCAGTGGGGTGCGAAGGGTGTTAGAAGGGGGTTGTTGTTTGTTAGAGAGGCATTTTTCGAGTTGGTGGAGGTCTTCCAGTTTCAGAAGAGTTTCATAGACGTTTTCTATTAGCAGGTGTATGGCATAGGTGTTGAGAGGAATGGGGTTAGGGCGCTGATATGGTGGGGGGGGGTCCAGATCGATGACCTGTCTGGGTGCTCGAGGGGTTTGAAAGGTGATGCGTCCGAGGCTGTTATCTGATTCTTTTCTTTTACGTTGTGAACGTGGGGGATCGCAGAGGGGTCGATGGAATCGGTAGCCAGAAGGGTTTGATAGCAGTTCTTGGTTATTTTGGTAGTAGTTGTCGATCCAAGGGTTATCAGTGTGGAGTTGGTACTCTTGCATGCGGATGAGGCTCTCAATTTCGTGTGCTTTCATTCTACGGCTGGATTTGCGCCAGGTGGGGCGTCGGTTGTAAGATTTGCGGTCTTTGCTAGGTTCTTCTGGTAGGGGAGCCTTTTCAGGGTTAGGGGTGGGGGGTTTTTGAGGAGGGCAGGATTCAGCATGGGGTGTTGTGTCGGGGGTTTGCTGCGATGGATCCTGCATCCACGGCTCTTGCCATGACTGAGTGGGCGACTGGCCACGGGAGAACAGAGAGTCTGGGTGGATAGTAGCAGGGACGACGTTGGTTTGGTCTTTTTTGTCGGTTGAGGAGAATAAGACGTCGATGATAGTGGATGACGCTTCTTGTTCTGGAACTGGCTGTGGTTCCTGGTGTTGTGGATAGGAGGGATACTGAAGTGGGACATGTTGGGTTTGGCACAGGTCTGTCGGTGCGATCGAAAGGAAATGCTGTTGTGGGTATCTGTCGTTGTTATCCACAGTATGATCGGTTTTGGCGATAAACATGCACTTTTCAATAGGTTGATAGGCGTTTTGTTGTGAAAAGGACTGATCGAGAATAGAGGGAGGTCTCACAAGTTCATTTTCGTCGTCTTCATCGTCATCTACTTCGAAGAACTCATAGAGTTCTTTGGTTCCAAGCTTGAGAAGAGTTTCCATATCCGCATCATCGTTGAAGATGGTATGGTGCCTTGGTGATGCGATGCTCAGCTTTTCATGTTCAGACGAGTCGAGCAGGGTGGAAGATGGCAACTTTTCCATCAGAGACTCAAACAGCAAAGAGTCGTCGAATTGGCTGGACTTATAAGACGAGTTATCGAATTGTCGATCCTTTTGACTGTCCTCACTTTTAGACATGCATTTATCTGGTCCTTTCCGCCCAGACGAGTCCTGAAGCTCTATCGCAGGCGACGAGTTGGCGCTCCCTTTGTCCTCTTCATTCACACGCTCGTCCATCTCCAACGCCCTCCTCTGGTTCAGGCGGATCTCCTCAATGGAGCTCTGGTCCGGCAGCTCGAAATCGAAAAACGATGACCTCGATTCTCCCCCTCGAGGCTCCTCAGGCAGCAACCCTGAAACAGCAGGTCGGGTCAGTCAGCAGTATGTTAGGGAGTGCGTGTGTGTACGTATGTGTGTATGCATGCACACATTCATTTAACAATATTGCTCTCCTCTACGCCTGTAGAGGTCCATTTGCCATGATTTCTTCGTGCCGAGTCTCATGAACTCCGAGCTTCGAGGTACGTACTCATTTCTTGGAGGTCGCCAAAGGTTTCTCTGTTTTCGCTGTCTTCGGAACTATTTTGTCCCGAGTACCCCTCGAACGCGTCGTCTTCGCAGTAGTCTTCCATGGTCCTCCTTTCTCTTTTTGTAGGTCTTTGAGAATGTCAGCACGGGGTGGGCCGAGCGTTCGGACACCGAGTGCTCGGGGTCGTTGTATTAGAGGAGGTGTGGGAGGGTTCCTCTTATCCCCGAATAAGGGGGCATTTACTGGGTGGTCAGACGGTAGTCGTTGCACGGCGTACGTAGGGGTTACCTGAGAGATCCTACGTCCACTATAAAGATGAAGCACGAAAACTAAGAATTAAAAAAAAAAAAATTCTGGTAACAGTTTAGATGTGAGAACATGCCCCCGCCTTTCTGAATTTTCATCGCGAGCCCGTGATCGGCGCATTCGAGAACTGCGGGGGGCGTTCGAGAGTTGGCGTCATATACATTTTAGCTTTAGGGGGGTATTTTGAGCCATAGAGCGCGAGGTTATACCGAAGAAATTTTAAGTTTTTTTTTGAGTCGTCAGATCGTGGTCGGATAAGAAAAATGAGAGACAGCGAGAAGTTCACGGAGTCAGGTCTCTACGAATTGCTTGGATGTTTTTGACCTGATGGCTTCGATGCTTTCGTCATCTTTCGCGTACTCGATGACGAGTCTTCGGCCGTACAAGTGAGTGTTTTCCAGGGAGGTCATTGCGTTCCTTGAAAGGGGAATGGTTAGAGAGAGGGGGGTGGCGCAGCAGACGGAAGTGTGTGTGTATGTGTGTACCTTGCGTCGTCTTTGGTGAGGAATTCTACGAAGGAGAATCCGCGATGCGAGCGTCCGTTGGATTTTTTTGGAAGTCTGACTTTTTTGATTTCTCCGAAAGGTCTGCGAGGGTGGAGAGAAAGTGGTGAGTGGGAGTCGCGGGGTGTGTGGGTGTGTGGAAGGAGCGTGCGTACGAGAAAAGTTCTTGGATTTCTTTTTTGTTGGTTTGGAAAGGAACGTTTTTGATGAGTAATTTGGTGGAGGGGGGTGTGGTCTGGTTTTTTCGTTTCCTTTGTTTTGAGTTTTGTGGGTCGAACGAGGAGTTGTTGCTGAAGTTGACGCGGAGTTCGTGTCCGTCGAGGACGGATCCTTGGAGTTTTTTCCAGGCGGAGAGTGCTTGTTCTCTGGAGTGGAATTCGGCGAATCCGAATCCCTGAGAGAGTTTTTTGCCGTCAGAGAGTTTGCGGGCGATGGATACGTGTTTTGGGGGTGCGACGAGGGAGGATATGAATGATGAAAGCGCGGACTCTTCGGTGGAGAAGCTGAGGTTTTTGATGAATAGGACGTTGGATTTTTGGTCTGGCTGATCGGAGTCGGAGATTTTCGACAGGAGTAGGTCGCGGGGAGAGGGTTGAGAGGGTGCGGGTTGAGAGGAGGGGTTTAGGAGGCCTTCTGGGGCCCATTCGAGGAAGAGTGGGGCGCTATGAAAATTTTTGTAAGCTAAGGAGCGAAAGGCCGATCGAGCTTCTCCGGGTGCGAAGAATTCAACGATTGCCATCGTTTTACTGGGAGGGAGGATTATTTTAGACAGCGTGCCGTGTTTTTCGAACAGGGAGCGCAGTTCGTCGAGTTGAGCCGTAGCGGGTATATTTTTGATGATGATGGTGGTTGAACTGCGTTTGACGGATGGGTCGTAGTGGCTTTTCAAAGTGTCTGAACAGACGCCTTGAGATTCTAGAAATTCTTTGGTTTCTTGAATGATGCTGGTTTCTCCGAGAGCCAGCGTGACGGCCATGGATCCGGATTGTTCTTTGTCGAGGATGTCCGATTTTTCGACGTGGTGGCGGTCGGCCATGGCTTGGGCGATCGCGTCGGGACGGATAAACAGGCTGTTCCAGTTGTAGTCCCGCATTGCCGAGCGCTTGACGTCGGCCGATTTTTTGGCCTGGAAGGTGCTCTGAAAGCCGCATCGAGTGTCGGAGGTCGAATGGTCCTTCGATGGGTCGCTCAGTGGGTCTCTAGCGGGCAAGATATGGATCAGACGACCCTGAAATATGTTGCCGTCCAACGCTGAGTATGCCTCGATGGCGCTTGTGGGAGAAGAGAACAAGACGAACGCGAACCCTTTGTTCCTTTTGTTCTCTTTGTCGACGGCGAGGTGGACCTCTAAAATATCTCCGAAGGGCGAAAATAGGTCTGAAAGATCTTTTTCGGTCGTCGTATAAGGAAGATTTCGGACGAAAAGGCGTCCGTTCTCCAAAGATTGAACGGGTTTCTGTTGCTCTGCGACGGCGGTTTTGGGCTCAGGAACAGCGGCATTGGGCTCAGGAACGGCGGCATTGGGCTCAGGAACAGCGGCGTTGTGCCCAGGGAAGTCCTGGTACTCTTCATCGCTCGATTCGTCCTCTAGGCGAGAGACGCGGTCCGATTTGGTCGAACGGTCAGAATTTTCTAAATGACGTTTTTTGGCTTGTCCCGCGTCTTCCTGAACGGCGGTCTCTTCTCTCGCTCGACGGATTCGCTCGTTCGCGGATGAGCCTGCGCTGTGCCGACTCCAGGGACGCGGTAAGTCCTTGTCCGAGCCCCTCGGGACGGCGAATTCGACTTCCAACTTGCTGGTGTCCAAAAAACTCCGGTCAAAATACTCCCTGGCCCTGGCCGCCTCTTCCTCCGTCTTGTATCCCACGAAGGCGAACCTCCTGTTGACCCCCGTCCTTGGCGAAAAGTTTCGAAAAAGTTAGCTTTTTTTTTCCGTTTCTTGGACCGCAGCCACGATGCACGTACGCCGTCTTCATGATCTTGACGTCGGTGATCGTTCCCCCGAGCTGGCCCATGAAGCTCCTCACGCGCGATTCCGTCGCGTGCTTGGGCAGGTTCTTCACAATCAACCTCGTCCCCTTCGAATTCCGAGCCTGAGAGTCGGAGGGCCTCGTTCCATCTTCGACCCTTCACGGTGGCTCAGCACGTCAGTCAAGGGCCGCACGAAGTCTCTATGGCGGCCGCTCCCCCGTTTCGCGGAGACGCCAAACATACATTCTCTCTCCACTAAAGGAAAATGTAAAAAAAAAAAAAAAAAAAAATCTTATATCAACTCCTTTTACACCCACTTTCTTACGTCCCCCATCTATGGAAGTGGATCCTCCCTTTTGTCTCTTCCTCCTCTTCCTCCTCTCGCTGTCGTCGGTGCTGTGCGAATCTCCTCAATATGCCGACGAAAAGACCATGCGCGCCGTCGAAACCGTCCTCCTCGGCGCCTACGACTCTTCTGCGGGCTCCTTCGAAAAGTCACTCGTCTCGACCATGCTCGCCGTTCAGTCCTATCAGCTCCTCAACAAAACTGCTCCTCATTCCGACTCCATTTGCTCGTACTCAGCACAAGGTAAAAAAAAATTAAAAAATTTTCTATTTCGCTGGATTGCTCCAGATCCACCTGCTGACCCCGTCCCTCCTCAATCAAGCACCGACTGAATCCGCGCTGCAGCTCTACGCGTCCGTCCGCATAAGGAGCCTTCTTTCCTGCACCGGCGACTACCCCGTATCCAAAGAGCAAATCGCCATGATCGAAAGCTTCCTCCAAGACCACGAGCGCGGCGCCGACCAGCTCCTCTCCCTCGCCTCTGTCGTCCTCGCTGACCTCCAAGGCGTAAATCCAGAGCACGTTCGACGCGCCATCCAAAACCTTCTCCCGCAGAATCTGTCTTACAACCCTCTTCTAGTTGAAGACTCCGACCTCCGCAGCCCTTATTATTTGGGCCTCGCTCTCGAGGTCCTCGACGGAATCCTCTCCCGCGAGTCCTACCAACTCGAAGCCCTCTCCGACTACGCCCGCGCTTTCAAAACCTCCCTCAGGTCCATCCTTCTCCGCTCTCTCCGCTGCAACGCGAACATCTGCTACTACGTCGAAAAAGACCTGTCCAAGCCTCCCCTGTCCTCCACCGCGTCCCTCCTCCGCGGAGTCAGCGCTCTGACAAAAAACCCTTCCTTCTCTTGCGCGCTCTACAGTCTCCAACAACTCCAAAAAATTTCCGCCAAATTCCTCTCCAAACAGCTCCGTTCCGTCTCCGACGTCCACTCCGTCATCTCCGGACTGTCCTCCATCGCCTCGCCGGCCTTTCCGCCCTTCCCCGTCGCCAAGTTCTCCAGTGACCTCGTTCACGTCAAGGACAAAAACGAACCCCTCTACTTCCAACTCGTCGACCTCTTTGGGCGCCCAATCGACCCCGCGCTCCTCCGCTCGTGGAAGGTCTATCTCACCTCCGTTCACCTCCCCTCCTCTCAGACCCTGCGTCAAAACGAAAACCTGACACCTTCCGGCCAAAAATACCCATTCAAACCGTTCACGGTTCACGCCCTTCCTGGACCCTATCACCTCACTCTCTCCATCTTCTCCGTCTCGGACAACCTCAAGGAAAAGCTCGCGGAAATCAGACGCACCATCCACTTCTCCACCAGCGTCAAAATTTCCGGACTCACCATTTCCGTTCTCGACCAAAACCTAAAAAAAAAACCCACCTTTCACGTCAACCTCGACTTCAACGACTTCTTCTCTTACCCCATCGCCCTCCAACCCAACAACGTCCTCTTGGTCAAGTTCAGCCTGCTCGGCGCGCCCGACAACCAAAAAATCTCTCCCGCTCAAGTCGGACTCCTTATCACACACGACCACCACGTCTTCTACCACCCCATCACCGTCAATCCAAAACAAGCGCAACAGCAAGCCAGGCTCAACGCCTCCAGCGTGTTCCGCTCTCTCTCCGTCACCAAAAACGCCCTCCTCTCCCTCCAACTCTTGGTCGGCGACTCCTTCCTCGACAACAACGTCCGCTGGACCATGGCCAACCTAAGCGCCTCAATCGACCCAACCGACACCGCCTCGCCACCCCCTCAACCCTCTCGCCTCCCGGAAATCCATTACAAATATTCCCCTGCCGTCCAGCCCGTCGTCGACTTCAAGCAAAAACTCTTCGTCGTCCTCGTCTCCCTGCCTCTCTTCGCCCTCGCCGTCTCGCTCAAACTCACCGGACTCGATCTGGCCTACTTCCCCACGGCGCCCCTCAGCGCCGTCGTCGCGCTCTCCTTCCACCTGCTTCTCGCCGCCGTCTCGTTCGTCCTGTTCGCCTACTCGCCGGACACCTTCTTCAAAAAATGCAAATACGTCCTCTATCTAGCCGCGCCCGTGCTCGCGACCGGATACGCCACTCTCCGCAACGTCGAAAAAAAGAGACGCCAATTGTCAAAAAAATAAAAATTTTTTTTTTTTTTTTAATATGAACCGATCCTAAACGCCTATTCCCACCTCAGCCGCCCACCCCCGCAAGCGCGAAACCCCCGCGTTCGCCCGCACCCCCCACGCTCAGGACCGCGCGCGCCAACGCGATGACGCCCACCGCTGCGCCCGCTGCCTCGTCCACGGCCGCTCACGACACGGATCGCGTCCTCTTCTTCTACAACGAAGTGGAAGGGAACGGCCACCTCGTCCGCTTCAGCGACGTCTCCCTCTTCCCAATACCCGACCACCACCCCACCGAAAACACCTGTCCTCAATTCCGCCTGCTGAGCCCAACCCACCTCTCCTACCCCCCCTCGCCCAGTCCGGACTCCGTCCCGACCTCTATCTCCGGGCTCTTCTCCTGGCGAGCGGAACTCGTCCAGTCCGGCAGGGACCCGAGAGCCCCGGGGAACCTCGTCATGTTTGCCATCTCCGACCTCCAAGTCGACTTTTTCGGGTCTTTCGTCATCCTCTGGTCCAGCATCGACCTGGACCCGTCCACGGGCAACTACCTCCCCCAAACCCTCAAAGTAACGCGAGACTTCGAAGCGCATCACCTCAACGTCTTGGTCAGACACATCAAGTGCAACGTGTTCGAATCTTACCTCCGACTCATCCAAAAAAGCGTCTTCAACTTGACCTTCAAACTGTACAAAAACCCGTTCTCGCTCCACCCTTTCAAGAACCGCACCACCGCCGTCTACAGCAGCCCGATCTCGTTCCTGAGCCACGTCCTCTCGCTAAACAACAAAAACGTCATCTTCTCACTCGTGCAAATGAGCGAAGAAGATCTAAGCGCCCACTCCATCAAGCTCCCAGACAACCGACTTATCCTCTTCAAAATCATCATCCAAGACAAGAAGAGCACCGAGTACATCCCCCCGATCAAAGCCGCGTCTCGCGTCGTCAAAGAAGCCAAAGCCTCCGCCGCGCTCTTCCTGTTGAAGGAGCTCTACCCTCTGTTCAAGCCGAGCGACTCCGAGTACGCGAAGGTCGAGACGGAGCGTCCGGCCGACCCCGGCGACGCCTCCTCCTCCATAGAAGCCCTGAAGGTCGGACCGAGCTATTTCGACTGGGACGGGCTCGAAAAAAATTTGACCTTCAACTTCTACCACTACAAAATATCCAAGTCGACCATTGTCCCGGGATCCGAACACTATCTCCCCTCCGGCGCCAAGTTCGTCGCCGGCTACGAAATCGTCCAATTCGACCCGGATAGGGACACGATCCGCAAAACCGGGTGGACTCATATCCGACTGTCCGAAATGTTCCCGGACTTTCTGTCCATCGCCGCCTCGACGCTAAAAATAGGAGAAGTCGCCATCTTCGACATTCAAGCCGAATACGAAGAGACAAAATTCAACCTCAGTCTGGGCAAGAGGCGCTTCTTTTTAAAGCTGGTCATTCCGGACAAGCCGATCGTGATCGAGTACTTCAACACCACCTGTCTCAAGTCCAAGGTCAAACTGGAAGACCAAATCAAGAGGATATACCGGTGGATAGATTACGGCAACACGCTGTACAAGCAAAAAGTGTACAAGTTCGCTCTGGACTGCTACGTTCAGGGAATTCTCCATACGGTGGACTCCAAAAAAACGCTTCCCGCCGACCACCAGCTCGTCCCAGTACTCTGCAACCTGTACAAGAACGCGGCGTTCGCGTGCCTCAACGTGGACGGCTGGATGGAGCAGGTCGACGGGTGCACCTGGAAGGAGTCTCCCAAGCAGGAGGCGGTGGCGTACATCGAAAAGGCGCTCTCCTACCAGCCGAAGAGCGCGCTGACTTGGATCAAGAAGATAGAAATTCTGATACGACTGAACAAGACCGACGAGGCAGAAGAGGCGGTCCTCGAAATGGAAAGGCTGTTCGGCGACAAGACCGATCGGACCGTTCCGAGGGAGAAAATGGAAGAGGTCAGGCGCAAGGTGGCCGCCATGAAAGAGCGGTGCATCCAACAAGAGCGAGAGATGGCGAAAAGGATGCTGGCGCTTTGAGCACCGCCGCTCGGGGAAAATTTGACCGATGCTGCTATAAAAAAAAAAAAAAAAAAAGAAAGTAAAAACGACCTGAGCTGCACAAGAGACGTTCGTGTGTCTCCACAAATTTTAAATTTTGCTTTTTTATTTGTTTCCGTCGTCCTTTGGGTCTAGTACATGGAAATAGTCCGGGAGTTGTTTGGAAGGTCCCTTCTTGCCTTGAGGATCGTAAGGGAGCATAATCTGAACTTTGATTCCCAAAACGCCCTGTCTGAACAGAACGTGTCGGACCGCTCGATCCACAAAATCTTTAGCCGGTTGGCCGGATTTGAGCATATATCCATCTCTGAATTTCATCGCTTTCGCGCGCTGACCACGGAGCTTTCCACTCACCTTCAGTTCGCAACCCTTCGCGTCATTGTCCATGATGTATCGCAAAACACTGTAGCAGGCGCGGCGAATGGTCATGCCGTTGAGGAGCTTGTATCTTAGGGACTCCGCCTGAGCGAGAGCCGATAGTCCACGGTGGGTGATTTTGTTGGCGAAGAGTTCAGGCGTGGTGGGAAGCTTGAAGCGCTTTTTGATCGCCAACGTGAGTTCTCGGATGCGGCGTCCCTTCTCTCCCAGAACCTCACGGGTCTGATTGGCGTGTATGATGATCTGGAGGCGCTGATGGCAGGATCGGACCTCGACGCCGGCGTATCCTTCGTCGTTTAGTTCAAGGGACAGGAAGTGGTTCAGTTCCGCGTAGAAGAGACCCTCCTGAACGAACTTGCGTTTCATGGACATAACTTTCTTGGGAGGTGCCACCGCGACAGCCATCGTGTGTAAATTGGTGCGAGCCTAGAAAAATTTTTTTTTTTATTTTGATCGCATTTTGTAATTCATGCGCGAAACAAAGGCGATTAGCGCTTCGAATCAAAGAAGACTCGGCCCCGATTTCTGTCTCGACGAGGACAGTCCCTGCGTGGTGTGTCCGGGGCATGCTCGCGCCGTCGTCGGGAGCACGCGCCAGCAGCGCTCTTGAACAAAAATCTCTCGTCCATGAGGCAGAAGGCGCGGATGGATCAATAGCCCTCGGCAGAAGACATCGACGTACGTGAGAGTCAGGGAAGCGGAAAAGTGACGGCGATGGTTCGCCGAGAAAATAAAAATGCGTCGATCCACGAAAAAAAAAATTATGGGGCTTTTATTTTTGTGCCGAGCTTGTAATCAAGAGCAGCGTGCGCTCAGAAGCATCTCTTTCAGACGTTCGACGGCCTGGAACTGCGCGGGCAGGCGAACGTAGTCTTCCGTCATTTTCGCCAACTGACTGAGCGACTTGGGGTCGCTCGTGTCTAGTTTAAAATCTCCTGCGGGAGGAGGGGGAGTAAGACGCAGATAGAATGGAGGATGATCCAACATGGCCATCCAGCTCAGAACCCTGGAATGGGTCAGGTAAGAACAAGCGCACAAATCCACGACTTCGTTGATGAATTGGAGTAGGTTAGTGCTACCCGCCGCCATTGTATGCACGCCAGTACCCAAGCTTAGTATGCTGTCTATCTTTCTCGCTGGCCATAGTTGGTGGGCTTCAAAGATGGCGAACTCCGTTGGGTTGTTAGCAATCAGTCCTCCGTCGATGAAACTGTGTTCATTTATAGCTATCGGAGGAAAATACATGGGCGCTGCAGAAGTAGCGCACATCGCGAGAGATGTTTTTACATCGCATGTTCCATTCAGCGAAGAAGACGGATTGACGTAACTTCGAAAAAGGTAAGGATAAAGTTGGTCGTTTGTCGCGTCGCACGACACAACAAAAAATTTTTGACAGGACGTCTTCAGAGGGGGATCTACGCCCAGCTCGTTTGATATGAAATCCTGCAACACCTTCGAAGAATAGTATCCGCCCGTTCTAAAGTACCTCCACCATCCAAGGAATGAGTGACCGAAAATCGATCTGCCAAGGTTCAAATGAAATTCTCTGGCTTCCTTCAAACTAAGCTTTTGAAGCACGATGGCCAATATTCCACCAATGCTGGTCCCTGCAACCAAATCGAATAAAGACATCAATTTTCTGGTTCCATCCGCATCGCTATTACCAAACCACTTCTCTGCAATATGTGCTAGAATTTCAATTTCTACCAATCCACGCATGCCACCTCCATCTAAACACAACAAATTCACGCCCCTTGGTTCCACGGGCCCCTTCATCCTTATAACTCTCCTTAAGCACAACCCGTACTTAGAGTGAAATATCAACCCGCTCTTTTTTACCATCCTCTCAAAAACCTTCCTGCAAATCTGTTCCGCTTCTTCTTTTTCGCCATTCAAAAAACCCTTACTCGGGCCCCCGCCAATCACACACGAATTCCTCAAGACCTCCGACAACTTTTCCACCTCGCATCCTCCGTCCTTTTTTGAACAAAAGAATGCCGCCAAAGACACCAATCCCTCCAATATAGCCTGGTTCTGACCTGATAACGACTCTATCAACGATCTTATGCATTCCTCCCCCTCTCCCTTCGCGAATTTCTTGCAGTCTTCCCAATGATCCCTCAATAGCTCCCAAGGAACCAAACCATCAGGCAACGACCTCAAAAAATTCATCACAACCGCCAACCCTAACCTAACGTCCTTTCCCTCCTCCTGACCCCAATAAATCACCTCGCCATTCCTAATCCTACTCGCCGTCCTCTCTACGCTATCCTTGTCCACCGCCTCCAAACCCACCCAATCTTCTGCGCGACTGCTGCCTTCAAGCGCCCCTCTCGTCAGTCCCTTGTCTTCCGTCTAAAAACAAACTTCACGCACCTTCTTGATACAAATACTCAAAAACGTGACACAAAAAAGCCGGAATCGACGCCGCCCCCTCCGCCTTCAAAGACCTCTCGAACTCCCTACGACTTCTCCAAACTGCCCCAACGTGTTAATAACGCCACAAACACAAAAAAAAACAGAGGAAGAGACATACCCCTTGGTAACAAAGGCAGCGCATACATCCTTCAAAGGCATGCCTAACACCGACTCTCAAACTATGAAATTGCTCGCCCACGCAAAAACCCATTGTGTCATAACGTCCCTCCCCTCTAAAAAAAAAAAAAGTTTACAGACCCCCAAAAACACGTTTTTTCCACCAGACTTAAAACATGCCCGACCCCCCAGGACCTAGCCCTAATAAGACCGATATTTCCGGCACAACGGCCACTCACATCCGAACAGTATTTCAGTCCGCGTCAACCCAACTCAATACTTCAAAAACGTGATACACGTGTTCTTTTTTCACTCGTTTCCGAACGTCTTTCGCGCCCAAAACTAGCCCATCTCTAACCGCAAATTCGAAAAAAAAAATTATCCATTTTTTGCAAAAACGCCACCCTCGCCACCTTCAGTCTTGTCTATGACCTCCCCCGACCTCCTATATGTGGAAGAAACCCTGGTTTCAAAAATGGAGGGCACAGAAGGCAAAAAAATCCACAAACGATGATACAAATCTCTCCGAATCCAGATCTAGACCTTCTTCCACTTATAAAGGACTTGACTTTTATGCAGACCAAGACAACCCTAAGTCTCCGTTAGGAGATTTCCAAAAGAGCAAAACCGTCTCTCTACAAATCCTCAATAAAGAAAGATTCGTAATTCACTCAAACATTGAAAACCTGAAGAAAATTTTCAAAGAATTTGAAAATGACACCTTGTATGGTATGTACCCGCGCTCATCACACTTTCCCACTGGAATCAGGCATTTTTTCTCCAAACTCCAGATATTTTCTAGCAAATGCATTTATCGATGCGTATGCGCCCCGGTTCTGCCCCGCTCACGGCACTTTCGCTTAACATGAATTGTTCTCTGCAAAACGGCGACAATCACACATGCGCACACCGTAAACGGACTCTCTATACCGTCCTTAAAACTTTCGCTTTTCGAAGCTGACCCATGTCGATAATCGCATATCTCACGTTGCTCTCCTCTTAATGCATCTGCGGTCTCAAAAGACCCAACTTCAAAATTGCGCTCATTCGAACTTCGACATAGAAAAACATTAATCGAACGGCTCGAGGCTCAAGGATATTTTGTCCAAGATATTCCCAGTGAAGTTCTGGACACTTTGCAGAATGTCCGCCATCAACCGAATTCGAAAAAATGCGTCAGTCTGACCAAAATTCCAGAAGAAATCCGAGATGCTCTTCTACCTTTTCAAGTTCGAGGCGTCTGCTTCACCATTCACAACCAAGGAAGAGCACTCATATGCGATGAAATGGGTCTGGGCAAAACGATTCAAGCCATCGCTGTTGCCATGTATTATTTAGAAGAATGGCCTCTGTTGGTCATTGCTCCTTCGTCATTGAAAAATCAATGGGCGTCTGAATTCGAACGGTGGATTCCAAAGCTCCAACTTCATATCAATGTCGTTTCTACCGCCAAACATTGGCGTCTATCAAAAATCAACATCATATCCTACGACCTCGCCAAGGCCCTCTATCAAGAGATCAGAGAAGCACAATTCAAAATCATCATTTGCGACGAATCGCATTATTTGAAAAGTGTCAATGCCAGCAGAACCAAAATGCTTGTACCTATACTACAAGCAACCAGACGACTTATTATGCTAACTGGAACACCCGCTCTGTCTCGCCCCTGTGAGTTATATCCTCAGTTAGTCGCTCTCAATTGCAGCATCTTTCCCAGCTACCATAGTTTTGGCCTCCGCTATTGCGGTGCCTACCAAACCCCACAAGGATGGGATTACTCAGGATCTTCTAACCTCCATGAGCTTCATACAATATTAAGGGAAACCATCATGATTCGAAGACTCAAAGCCGATGTAATGACGGAATTACCGCAAAAAATCAGGAAAATAGTTAATATCGACGTGGGAAAAGATCAAATTGAAAAATTAAAACCTCTGCTGAGCAATATGTCCGCTCGTACAATTCGTACAATCCGAAAAGATAATGCCGACGATAGCGGGCACAATATTCTTGCGCAGGTCTATAAACAAACCGCAAAAGCCAAAAAGCATGCCGTTATTCAATATTTGACCACACTCATAAATGCCTTTTCATGCAACTCAGATCTTGTTCCAATCAATCAAAAGTTTCTCGTCTTTGCCCACCACGTTCATATGATGGATGCCATCGAAGAGCTACTCCAAGACAAAAAAGTTCCATACATTCGTATCGATGGATCAACGCCAATTAAAGAGCGATCTTCTCGAGTCGATCGATTCAATCTAGAAAAAGGACCCTTCGTAGCAATTCTTTCCCTTACCTGTGCCGGTACTGGCATCAACATGACATCGGCATCTTTAGTCTTATTTTCGGAACTTCATTGGACTCCAGGCACTCTTGTCCAAGCTGAAGATCGCGTCCATAGAATCGGACAAAAAGCTAGTTTCGTCGAAATTCGATACCTACTAGCCAAGAACACCTTGGATGATGTCATTTGGACTCTTATCAGTAAGAAACTCGGTGTCGTTGGCTCCGCCCTCAATGGCGTTCGAGACTATCTGGAAATAACACCAACCCAACATGGTTCTCTAAGTCGCACTATCTCTTATTCGGCCAATGCTGCAACTAACAGCAAAACAGATGCAAAAAGGAAAAACACCAACATCAAAAATTCTGTTCAAGGACTCAGTCTCAACTTACTAGACATGTTCGAAAAAATGAAAAAAAATTCGAACCCTCCTTCAGACGCCGATCATGATATAGAGGTCATCTCGAGCGATTGTGAAGATAATTCCTCTAGCGCTCCAACTTCCAGTCACAACCATCTTTTAGCGATTGAATCCTATTCGTTCTCGGATCAATTCAATAGCCTCTGTTCTCCAACTCAACGCCAGACTCAGGTACGAAATCAAACCTCCCCGCCCAGGTGTAACAAGACCGAACTTGAAAGCCCGGAACTACCTTCTTCGAGCAGCCGCCATTCAGACTCTACGGAGTCTGAGTCAATCGTTGTTTTGTCGGATACAGATGACAATACTATTATAGCTCTGAATCGAACGACAAGCCATTGTTCTCTAGAAGAAGAACCTGTTCCTAAAAGAACCAAGTTGGAATCATGTACCCTTCAACCATCGCGCTGTGACATGAATGTCTTTTGTGATAAAGGAGAAAAGATCGAAAATGATATGAACACAGACAGCGAATGGTCAATTGATGAGGAATGTTTCAATACGCCTCCATCCCAACAGCTGAATCCAATTGAACCAAAAACGTGGCCAACGTTTCATGTCAGTCAGTTTCGAATCCCGACTCACAATTTAGAGGTTCCTTCATTTAAACCGAACAGTGGCCCTCTGAAATCCTGATAGCTCGCGCCCTAAAAAACCATACGTACAACATGAGAAAATAAGTTTTAAGCACGTTCAAGAATGTCTAGCCCGAGTTTTCGAAATCCAGCAGAGGTTTGTTTTCGTCAACTGCCTGTTATGACGGGCGCATAAAACAGAAATGCTCTGAAATTAATGGCAAACTGACATCAATATCAGAGTCAGTTCTTAAATTTTTGTATATTTTGACATGTCTTGAAATTTTTGTGTTACAAATAAAAACATCTTTTCAGTAATGAAGTACACCAAGAATTGAGAGAATTGTGCCGATGTTCTGCTTTTAGTCACGGAACGAATTATGAGCTGCGATGATGATCAAAAAAAGCACATGTATTATTCAAGAGACAATTATTTGAATAGCACACTATGTGATATGTGCAGATACACATGATCAGAGGTGTAAGAAAGCAGGAATGAGATGGGGTTTGTCTATCAACGTTTTCTGTCTGGTTTGCATCATAATTGACAGGCCCACAGGATTTAGGATTGCCTATGGAATAGATATTTGTGAATAGCTCTGTCTTTGAGCGCATAGGATTCTACCTGCGAAAGGTCAATTGAGCAGACAAACGATTTTAGTTACTTTTTTGGGTAAAGAGATCACATATTTTTGGCGAAAAAAGGTTTGCTTTGAGGTCGTCAAAAGTATGTGTTGTTGTGCTCTTAGGCCTGGGCTGTGACGAAAGCTGTCCTTTCATGAAAATTAGAATACCGAGACGCCGTTTGAGTGTATTCATGTCGTACAGAATGCATTGAGGTCGCGCTTTAAACGTATTCGACCAGATCGGTCACCATCGATTTGAATGGTATTCATAATTTCTGTTCATTTACTAGCAATAAAATTGTGCTAAATAGAATGGAAGATAGACTGGAAAGAATCAGCAAGTGGACTGAATACGAATGATTTGAAAAATGATAAAGTTTCATCCACGTCGTCAGTTTTTTATTGTACCTGAATGTTTGTACCCCACGAGAGAAACTCTCTGAAAATAATTTTTTCACACGTTTAACTGACATTGAACGTTGGAGGGAAGCAGCACGTCCTTCAGGGGTCTCGCATTTTAAAACCAGCCTGTGGGAGAATTGCACAGGAATCGGACTGGCGTCATGAATGGCATGTACAATGTGCGACAGAGAAGTGTTGGGTCTGACCAGGCACAAATTAGATTTGGTTTCTGTGATGAAAAGAAAGCAGTGCGTGGGCAAGAGGTCTCCTATTGGTGAGGGAACTATCCTTTTAAAAAAAGGCACATCTACTATCTTCCTCGGAGAGGACGTCGATTGGCGTATTTTAAAAATACGTGAGGATCCAAATATTCTCCCCGCCCCTGAGCTAGCTTACCCTTTTTAATAGATGAGAGCGATGAGAGAGAAACGTTTGTCTCTCGCATGGAAAAAAGGTAATTTATACCGAAAAGGTCATTGTGTGCACGTAGGACTTAGTTGTACGTTTGAAAGTGTACCATTGACTGATGTATTGTCTTTATTCGGAGTAAGTTTCAATTGAGAGATAGGCGGCAATAGATAAGGATTATGCTGAGTTTAGACAAGGAATTGCTTGATTGGGAAAAATAAGACGATTCGGTGTAGGATTTCGTATAGATGCGTTCGCAGTGATGAGAGGTAGTTAGCTCTCGAATTCTAAATATGACGTTAACGGCTTATCAAGCTAGCCGAGAGATCTTGAACGCAGACATAGATAGGGCCAGAGAGGTACGTGTTTTAGGAAGATGGCGAACCAACTTGTACCTGTCCCGTGAAATTTCAAACTGACGCGAAGGTATTTGAATACACGCGAAGCTGGTAGATATAGCAGTCATCAATGTGGACAATTGCCTGAAGGAGGATCACCTTGAAGAAGCGCTTAATTGGATTTTAGACACAGATGAGCTGGAGATGAAGATTGCGTATGCTCGTGTCATGGTCGCTCTACAAGATTTTACGGGCGCGAGAGAAGCATTGGCGGTTTTGAAGCAACACCCGGATTACGATTCGAGCGTGCATTTACCTATTATTGCCGAGATAGAAGTGAAGATGTTGATTGATACCAAATGCTTTGAGCTTGCTCAGCACATATGTGAAGCGTTTGGGAATAGGAAAATGTGCATCTATGCGAATAGCAAAGACGAGTTGGTATCATTCATTGAATATTTCAGAGATAGCAAGAAAGCTTACAGGCATTGGATTATGAAAAAGATGCCTTATTTTAGGCTTGATTATATCAAGGGATGTTTTATGAGTGTGCCCTATTTTCAACTGTACAGATGTTTCGAGCGATTTCGGGTGCAGATGCTAGCTACGTATGAAGAGATATCGATATCTTGGAGGTTTCGAGGCTCGCTGTGGGTGAAGGATTATTTGAGTCGTCACGATGCGGCGGAGAGGGAGAAAGCTCGTCACGCAGAGTTAGTAGAAAGGTACTGGAGAGAGCAAGTGCCGGACAAGGTGTCATCGGGTGATGGTTTTTGCTTGATTAAGGATTTACCGACTGAAATTCTGGACAGAGTGACGAGCAGTCTTCCGGAGAACTTCGATCCGCAATACAAAAAATTCAAGTTGCATTTCGTTTCGCTTGGAGCGACTTGCAAACAAATGAGGTTTAAAGTGTTGGAGAGCGTAAATTTTTGGAGAGAGAGGTGCAAACAAGTATGGAGGACAAATGCTTGTCCCTACTTAGAGTCTTTCCCGATGGAATGGAGGCGCATTTATATGTTCAACATGTCTATGTTAATGCGTTTGAAGTCTATAGATTATTCGAGTCAGAGGCCCCCAAGGGAGATGTCGAAGTACATAGAATGGTTGTCGAACATGGTTACGATGAATGAGAGTTTACCGTCGTTGGAGAGGTTGCTAGGATACAACAAGGTGGGGGAGATAGTTTTGAAAGCGATGCGTAGATGGAGGCTGACGTGCGGGGAAGAGTTGGCTTATTTGCTATTGGTGTTGGTTTTAGGAGATGAAGGATATAGGCGTCGTTTGAGGCTGCAGCCGCTCATTTACATGTTGAGGAGCGTGGTGCAACAGGCGGAGAATGTTTGTCCGAACGCGATGGGTCTTATAGCGTTACTGACACTATTGAGGGAGAGGAAGTTTGAGTTGAACGAGGGGGAACAGATGAGCCGTCTGAGTGGCCCCGTGGAGGATTGGGTTGGATGGATCGTTCATGACAATATAACATGTAGGGGTGAGGTAGATAGAATATGGGTGAAGATGAATTGGGGGAAGAGGATAGATGAAGAGCCGATAGAAATTTCCGCCCAGATTTCAACTTTGGGCGAGGTACAGTGTTACAACGTGGATTTTGTGAGTTGGGAGTTGCTTGGATTTACGATGGGGATGAGAGAGAGACGTTGGTCTGAGTCAGAGGTCGAGATGAGGGTGAGCTTGCGTTGGCTGCCTTGGGGATATGCGGGTACATTACATGGCACAGAATCTATTATTCGAGGGGGAGTGCTTCTTTTTCCTCCGAATGAGAGGTTGTCATTTGGTCCTTTTTTTCCGTCGGTTCCCACGAACCGAACGAGGATGCCTCACGAATTAGAATGGAGAACGCGGTTAGACAGAAGTGTGTACTGCATCGAGAAGATCTGGAATATTGATGAGACGCAGATGACGATTGAAAACCTCATTTTAGTGGAGGAGTTGGCCCGTTTGAGAGACGGCAATAACGAGGTGGCGGTTTCGGAGGAGCAAATAGACTCACTGACAAAGGACATGCCTACAAATGATAGAGAGGATCCTAAGGTGCTCAGAGCCAGAAAAGAGGCATATACCAAGGTTTATACATTTAATGTGGTGGGGACAAGGCAGAATATCTTGAAGCAGCAAGAGGAGTCGTTTATTGAGGACATGAAAAAGATATTAAGTAAAAGAGGTCAGCAAGACCTGGAGGCGGCAAGCTTAGTTTGTAAGTGGTCTAGCACGTTATACATTGTCGATCCGCATTCTCCTTATGCGGATGAGGTTGATAAATTGTTGGTGTATTTTAGGCAGTTGTCGTCTCAGACAATTGCCGGACTTTGAGCGAATATTTTGTAATCGCAGTAAGGGCATCGACCCCAGAGGACGTTGTTGGTGGTTCTATGAGAATGGAGGCTACTGAGCCAATTGAATAGGCAGCTGGAATGATATGGTCTTGAACAGAGCGGATTATCGCAGACGCGGTCTGGAATATGGCCGTCCAACTTGAATGCGTAACACATGGCACATGCGGCTTGAAGATCTTCTTTTTCTGTACCCTGAAATTTCGGAAATTGAATTTCCAGTAGGTTTTGTAGATTTTCGCGGACAGACTTTTTGTAATCCCATTCTTGA
Source organism: Schistocerca gregaria (assembly GCF_023897955.1). NCBI lineage: Eukaryota > Metazoa > Arthropoda > Insecta > Orthoptera > Acrididae > Schistocerca > Schistocerca gregaria. Next base: position 109,452 of record NW_026061953.1, on the reverse strand, counting down.
ATTTTTGCGTCGAGTTTATTTTGTAGTGGCCGTATAGAAGCGTCCGCACCCATAAATGTGCATATGGGAACGCTAGTGGGATTAATCGTGTTTAGCTCTATACGAATAGAGACGTATTTTTCTATTATGATTCGTCTAAATATGTCCGCTCTGGTTGGTCGTTCAGGTTCGATGACACAAGTGTTTGAGTCCAAATCGTCTAGAATATCCCACAATTGTTGGAAGTGGGTTAGATGTCGTCTGAACTCATCCACCAAGTCTCCCAGAGTTGATTGATTGGGTATCCATTTGGGCACTATGCTGTCGGGCACGGCGATGCTGCAACATGGGGCAGTGTATGGATAATTGTCGTCGAGGTTGATGTCGAGCAAGTGTTGCCTCTGTTTGGAATCGATCAGGCAGATTTGCACTGCGCTCAGGTCGCTATTGATAGAAGTTACGGATTTCCATCCGATTTGGCTGCCCCCTAATTCGCCCAACAGTCTTGAGTAATAGTTTGCTGAGGGCACTTGAGAAGACACAAAGTCTGGCTGGAGTTTGGACCGAGGCAGAATTTGCTCGATTATGTGTCGGAGTTCGACTAAAAACTGACACAACGTTTCGGATTGAAGTAATCTCTCATGAATAACGTCTTCCGATCCCGCTAGAAGCGAGGAGAGAGCGCGACAACAGAACATTTCAGCTTGGTGAAGGCACTTCGTGGGATCCCCATCATCTTCTGGCGCGGGCGGTAGCCTGATCCTCAGTTGGAAACACTCGCCCTGGTGACATGGACAAAACGTGGGTAAGAATGGTATGTATGCACGCGTGTGTGGGGGAGAGATTTTTTTTCAATGGTGCACATACCTTGACTTGTATAAATCCGGAATAGGAGCTAAAATCTGAATTTTCTGGAAGCAGTTGCGGAAAGATATCGGCTACCGAACTTGTTGGCGGCGGTTTTGGCATTTGTGTGTATCAAGAGGTAAAAGAATTTAAAAAAAAAATATTTGCGCCTCTTTCTATCTTAAAGAGGCACTTCTTTGACTTTATGGCAAATCTGAGCAGTCAATCCGTGTTTCGCTTGTTCAGAGTGATAGGATTGTTTTGCGACGATGTGCCATTTGATCTTCAGAATCGAGGGAACAAATATTATTTGGCATCTGCATTACATGATACTTTCCAGGTTTATGATGTATGCGTGAGCGATGCGTTTTCCCACACGCTTTCTTTTACGTTGGGGAGTTTTTGACATTTCCGAAGCGGACTGGCTGACGTTTATCGCTTCTGCAGTGTGACAAGCTGAACGTTGTTCAAGTTGGTAGGTTCGCGATTCCGATGGAGTTGTGTATAACAGAAATGCGCGTTGTACTGACTTGTTCTAGGCGGCAAGCACGAGTCGGACATTTGCGCGATTCTCGCATACAAGAGTCTAGTTTATACGGCAGCTGGTTGTGAGATATACAAATGGAAGAGGGCTAAACTTGTACGATGGAGGGAATATTGTGGCGGTGTTTTGTTTTCGGGTATTCTGATATTTTTTTTTGGGGGTGTTGCAATAGGTGTGTAAGCTACCTACGCATCACCACACGCCTGTTTCTAGCTTACTGCTTTTCGGGGATCATTTGGTGTCTGCGTCTAGCCAGGATAATTTGGTGAATATATGGTCTCTTCGATCAGATGAGCTGTTCGATTCTTTTCGACTGGAAAGTTGTTCTGGCATTACGACGGTGATGCATCCGTCGGCTTATTTGAACAAGGTTTTATTTGGGACTCGAGCTGGTTCTCTCCAACTTTGGAACGTGAAAAATAAAAAATGCGTACACGTTTTTCAAGGGTGGGGCAGCGAAATTAGGTGTGTATGCCAATCTCCCGTGGTTGATGTCGTAGCTATTGGTCTGCAAGATGGGCGCATCATACTGCACAATTTGTTGCTTGACAAGACCCTGTTTAGCTTCAAGCAAGTGCCGGGGCCAGCATCGACGCTGACCTTTCGCACAGATGGAAAATTCAATTGTCTCGTGAGCGGCGGCGGAGATGGTTCTTTGGCCGTTTGGGACTTGGATAGGCGATCTCTGTCTACGCAAATGCATCGCGCACACGAGGGAGTGGTCGTGAGAGCTCAGTTTTTCAAAAAGGAGCCGATCATGGTGACGTCCGGGACAGACAACACAATAAAAGTTTGGATTTTCGATCAAGTCGGAGACACGGCGCGAGTCTTGAGGCATCGGTCTGGTCACAGCTTACCGCCTACCCGGGTTGATTTTTTCAACTCTAGCACCTCGTTGTTGTCCGGATCGATGGACAAGAGTTTCCGGTACTTTTCCACTGTCAGAGATCAGCGTTCGAGGGAATTCAGTCAGGGTCATTTGGAGGCAACGGTCAACAAGAAAAAAGACATTCGGTCGGTTTCAAGTTTGAAGTTTTCTCCAGTTACCAGCTTTTGCTTTTGCTTGTCTAAGAAGCGTCAGTGGGACAGTATTGTGAGTTGTCACAGAGGCCTGACTTACGCCGTGACTTGGAACCGAGAAAATTACGCCGTTGGAAAGCATTTGCTCCGCAACACAGAGGAAATTCCTAGAACCGTTACGGCCGTGTGTATGTCCTCTTGTGGGAATTATGCCGTGATTGGGTCTGAATCTGGCTTTATCGAAAAGTACAACATTCAATCTGGCATTCACAGAGGAAGCTATCCGCAGAGCGGCCAGTCAGAGGGGCGACACGCCAAGATGATTACGGGGTTGGTCGTCGATATTTTGAATCAGCATTTGGTCTCTTCGTCCGTGGACTGCGAGCTGAAATTTTGGGATTTCGAAAATTATTCTCTAGTGTTTTCTGTCAAATTTGACTGTCCTGTGACAGGTCTTCGGCTCTGCGCGGAGTCTTTCCTTTTGGCCGTCGGTTGCGACGACTTCTCGATTCTGATATATGACATAGACACGAAGGCTTGCGTTCGTCGATTTGACGGCCACTCAGCGCCTATTACTGACTTGGCGTTTTCCAGAGATGCCAGGTGGTTGGTGAGTTCTTCGTCGGATTCGACGATTAGAGTTTGGGACCTCCCGACCGGACAGTGCGTCAACTGGCTCAGAACCAAGTCTCCCGTCTCGTCCCTCTCTCTCTCTCCGAGAGGAGATTTCTTGGCCACCTCACACTCTGACTCTCGCGGCATTTGGCTGTGGGCCAACAAAAATTACTTTTCAGAAATGTTTCTGCAGCCGGTGACCGGCTCTAGACCGATCCGCATAGAAGTCCCTCGAGCCGAGGTCTCCATGGCGGAGGTGCTTGATGACGCCCTCGACGTGGTGCTAGGCGAAGTGGGCGCCGATTCGACGAACATGCAAATTGACGAAGACGAATCAAATGGCAATCTCGACGAAAACGAATCAAGTGAAAGTCTTTTTAAAGGACTCATTCAGTATTCGTCCCACAAAAGCAGCAAGTGGAAAACTCTTGTCAATTTGGATCTGATAACCGAGAGAAACAAGCTCAAAACCGTTCCGGAGCCGCCAAAATCTGCGCCATTTTTGCTTCCGACTCTTCCTGGGCTAAAAGCAAAGTTCGTGGAAGAACCCTCTCAAGAACAACCAAAACCTTCTGACCATCGCGGCGCCAATTTTCAGTTCGATAAATTCAACTTCCAAAATTTGTCAACTCCGTTTGTCTCCCTGCTCAAGAAATGCCTTCTGCTGGAGCCTCGTTCCGGCACCTCCCCTTTCCTCGATGCCACCGAAATGATCGCGTCTATGACTCCAAGTGCTATAGACTTTGAAATCAGATCTCTCCGTACAGACAACCAATTCTCAGATTTCAAGGCCGTGCTCGCGTTTATTTTGGACCAGCTTGAATGCGGAAAAAATTACGAAATCACTCAGTCTCTGCTCAACGTCTTTCTCAAGCACCACACGTCCACCTTGGCAGAAGCCACCCTGGTGGATCCCAGCATTGAAAAAGTCCTGTCCACAATTCAAATCACTCATCGACGCGAATGGGATAAACTTCAGTCTCTGTTCCATTCAAATTTATGTCTCATCGCCCTTTTCTCTAATATACAGCTCTGATGGATTACATGTTATTCCGCGCCTCAACCTCCACCGCTCCCTTTTTTTAATTTTTTAAACTCCTCGGGAGTCCTCCCCAGCCGACTCGGGACTTCAGACACCTTGCCATCCGACGCGCGACCGGCTCTCTATCCCGGAACGCGCCCTTTCGTCGACAATGCGTCAAGTTGCATCTCTCGAATTCGTTTTTTTTAAAGTGTAGCTGTAAAAAAAAAATTTCAGAACAAACTCCGGTTGAGTGAGAAGACCTTCAGGGCGTCCGCTTTTGCATTCTCGCGGCCGGAGGACATAGCATGCGATTTCTCTCTTCCGTGGTTGGCACCCGTTCACTGCATTCCAACGCGCACCCGGCGCTTCTTCGCTCTCACAAACGCAACGAACGCAACGAACGCAACACTCTTGTTACGCAGAGGAGTTCTAGGGCTTCATGTGGTGCTACCAGGCTTGTTCAGATGTCCGAGGCTCCCGGTGACTATAAGGCAGCCGGCTTGCTCTGCTACCTTCGTCGTCCCGCTGAAAATTCAACTAGAATTCAATTACTTCTAGGCACAGAAAAAAAAAGAGGGTGGTGCATATTCGGTGGAAAGGCAGAGGTACGTCTCTTTTTCTAAGCTTTGGTTGTCGTCTCGAACGTGCTAATCCCCTTCATGAGCCCTATGACCGAAGCGCACGAGACACGGCGCTCAGAGAGTTCCTGGAAGAGACGGCCGGCGTGCTCCGGCCAGAACATGTCAAAGACCTGAGAGCCAAAATTTTTGACCCCGCGACGCGCGCGTTCTATTTTCAATCCGGCCGCTTCGTCGTCTTGATTGTCGAACTGGACCCCTCTCTGTCGGCATTGCCCGCTATGTACAAGCGACATCTGGACGAACTCTTCAACAAATCCTGCTTCCAAGTATCTAAAGAAACACAAAAAGCCATCAACGAACACTTGGCGCGTATCCCTCCTATCCCTCCTACAACGCCTCAGGAGAGTGATTCCGACGCGGACCTGGCCTCGGAGTTAAGTCTCCTTTCAGTCGACGTAGGGTCTCCTGAATACCAATATTTCCAATGGAGAAAGAAAATTAGAACTGAAAAAGGAAAACAACAGTTGCTGAAAAACTACATTTCCGACATGAAGGCCGTCTATTCTCATTTTCCCCGACTTTTCGACGCGGATTTCTTGCGAGGCCAAATGGAGGCGGTTACGTTCATCCTCAACGACAAAATACCGGAAACTGCTTGTCCGGAGTCGGTCAAGCTCGATCTATTGTGGTTCGACTTAGAGGATCTTGACACTCGAAACTCCAAAAATTTGGTTGAACGTGGCATCGATCGGTTCTTGATAGAGCTGCTAAAGGCTGGGCTCTACGACAAGCTCTGTCTCCTGGGTAACCGCGACGAAGCTCTTGGCCCCTCCTCCTTGCAATAAATTGACACCCAGCACCCGCTCCAAACTCCTCTTCGAAACCCGGCAAAATCCTCTCCACCGCGAGCGACTGGCGCGTGCGGACGGTCCGATCGGTCACATGGCGCCCCTCGAGCGGGACTCCACTCGTGTGCTCATCCGCGAGAAAAAAAGAGTCGCGTCAAGAGCGTGCGACTTCTGCGTTACAGCGATTCTGAGAATTTTTTTTGTTGTACCCTTCTGCAGACGACAGAATTGCTCTTTTCACTGAATGTGCTCTTCTTTGTACGTGCGCGCTCATTGGCCGAGCGATCGACGTGCTGAGGAAAAATAGATCTGCGGCCTCGAACTAGTTTCAGCAGGCAGAGAGACGGGGCGGCTTTTCGTTCTGGCCTGTCGTAGGCACGCGCATTATCGGGTTTTTTTTGTGTGCGAACGACGAGGTTTGCACAAAAGAGATACATTCTGTTTGAACTACATTTTTTTCGTGACCGAACAACGGGAACTTCGCCACGCTTCTGGCAGCATGCGCAGGCGGGGAGAGCAGGACATTCCCTGTAACAAGAAAGGAATTTGTCATTTTCGAGAAAAAAAAAGAGCTCGGCGCGGTCTATTGGTTCTTCAAGCACAGATAGCGAACTTGTTCTGCAGCCGCTGTCATCACTGCCATCGTGGGAACTTAAGGTATTCTAGAGGCGAAGGATTGCTACTCGAATTGTGTGCCCACCTGGGGATTTCCCGTTTTTTGAATGAATTCGTTTTTCAAATTCTTTATTTTGCTTTGCAGCTTTGTTTTGTATTGGCTCCTCCTCTTCTCTATTGGGGAGAGAGAAAGAGTCATGCTGCCTCCTGGCCTGAGCGAAGATCATCCAAATTCTATCATTCATCAAAATTACACAGACATTAGAGTGAAGGATTACGGGAATTTCGGCATCGTATACAAGGCCAACGTCAGGTCTTCTGGAGAGCGTATTGCCATCAAAAAGATTTCTATCGATGAAAGAAAAGAGGTGCGGTTCTTCGTTGACGTTGGAAAAAATTTTTTCCAGGTCAATTTCTCTGAGCGCGTATTTCCCTTCTTGGACGACCTTCTCTAGCGGAGTCTTACCTTTCGGACGAGAGGAGGAGTTGAGCGCAAAGGGGTTGCAGTCAGACCTCGAAGAGAGACTGGCGCGCAAGAGGCGTCGATTAAAAAATTACCTGAAGAAAAATTTCAGATGCACTAAAAAAAATCGTCTTTACGCGTTTTTTGTTGAAGTTTGGTGTCTAAAAAATAACGAACGCAATTGCCCTTTCTCTGCTGAACTGACTTTTTTTAAGAATCGCGAGCTGTGGATCATGAAGATGTTCGACCATCCAAACGTCGTCAAATTGTTGGACAGCTTCACTGAGCGTGTGTCTCCTGATGTAGTTTATCTCTATTTTGTAATGGAATACGTTCCACATAACTTGTCTCAATATACGCGCCGAGCCTTGCCTATGTTGCTGGTCAAGACTTATATGTACCAGCTATTTCGCGCGCTATCATACATACACAGTCTTAGCATTATTCATCGAGACATCAAGCCACAAAACCTGCTTATCGACACGTTTCACTGCACTTTGAAGTTGTGCGACTTCGGCAGTGCTAAGCGAGCCGTTCGTGGCCAATCAAACCTTTCTTATATTTGCTCTCGATACTACCGCGCTCCGGAGCTCATATTCGAATCCAAACACTACAACACCGCGATAGATGTGTGGTCCGCTGGATGCGTGATGGCCGAATTGCTAATTGGAACACCCTTGTTTCTGGGAGAAAACCAAACCAGCCAACTTATCAAAATCGTCAGCGTGCTTGGCACGCCGTCCATAGAAGACATTAAGGCCATGAACCCAAGCTTGACCATTACGACTGATATGTCTAAGATCGAACCGACGCCTTGGGAAAATATTTTTCCATCAGACACTCCGAGTTCAGCCATGGACCTCCTCACTCAGATCCTCGTCTACAACCCTTCCAAACGCATCCATCCGTTGCAAGCATGCTCTCATCCATTTTTCGACGAGCTTCGTATCCAGGGCACCTTGCTCCCTTCGGGGAAGCCACTTCCACCTCTATTTAACTTCTCTCCTAGCGAGACCGCACTGGCGAAAAGCAAAAACATCCTCGATAGACTCCTGCCGCCCTATTGTAACAACTCGCCCCCATCTTGGCTCGAAAATGGATGCGCTCCCGACAAGCAATTCGGGAAAAATTAAAACTCTTCCCAGTAAATCAGATTCGTACACATATCCGTATGCGTACCTCTGTTGCAGAGCTCCAAGACGGCCAACCTCACGCATCGCAAAAAGGACTGATAAACAAAAGCTCGCGGCTAACTCTCTCATCAACGCAGTCTTCACACTTGTACATATATGCATCATATACACATACGATTACCAAAGGCCAATTTTTTTTGCTCTTCGCACTGACTGTCCGGCTTCCAACGTCGCGCTCACTGAGATCTCCATATTTGCCTCGCTCAATCGTGTTCACTCCGCTCTATATCTAGAAACCGTAAATAGGAATGTCCTCAAGCGCCACTCATCATTGCCACAACGTGGCGAAGACCTATTTCCTGAAAATAGTAACAAGACATATATCATTCTCAAGGTATTATACATATCACCTGCCTGCGTAGCTCAGTCGGCAGAGCGCCAGACTCTTAATCTGGTGGTCGTGGGTTCGAGCCCCGCCGCAGGCTTCAACTTTTTTTTTGCAAATCGAAAAATTTTGAGACTGCTTAAGCGCTTTTTTTTAAGAGACCGTCTATTCTTAGCGAATTTTATGTTTTTCGAGATCGGTTATTCTTTTAGCGAGTTTTTATGTTTTTCGAGACCGTCTATTCTTTTTCAGCGAATTTTATATTTTCGATAACTTTTTTTTATTCTTTCTCAGCTACTATATTTATCACAAGCCCGCGTAGCTCAGTCGGCAGAGCGCCAGACTCTTAATCTGGTGGTCGTGGGTTCGAGCCCCGCCGCGGGCTTCTTTTTTTTTCAAATCAAAATTTTCAAGACTGCTTAAGCGCTTTTTTTTAAGAGACCGTCTATTCTTAGCATATTTTTTATGTTTTTCGAGATCGTTTATTCTTTTTTTTTTTTAAACATGTTGTCGATGGTCAATGACGCTTTTCGCTTGGCATTTCTTTCCTTTGGGATTAACGCGTTCTCCACATTCTCTCCATCGGATAACTTGCGCAGTTTTTCTATCTCCTCTTTCCAGCTGTCGCATGATCCGGGCGTCTCTAAATACTTTGGGACCAGCGCTGTTCTTGAGTCAGTCATGAGGAACTTAAAGGCATCCCATTTGATCTGTCCCTCTCCTAGCTTCGCATGTCTATCGACGCGGGATCCGAGCTCCCTTACGGAGTCGTTCAAATGGAAGGCTCGTAGACTGTCAAGTCCGACGATGCGGTCGAATTCAGAAAACGTATGATCGAAGTTTTCAAAGGTGCGAATATCATATCCAGCAGCAAACATATGGCACGTGTCCAGACAAATACCCAAATCTGGTATTTCTGGTCGGAGATGCTTCAATAAGTAGGCGAGCTGTTCAAATGAATGTCCGACGCAAGTTCCTTGTCCGGCAGTTGACTCCAATAAAAGGCGAGTAGGTCCTCGATTGATATCTTCTTTCATTTCCAATAAACTTCTGATAATTTCGTCCAAACATTTAGATGGAGTCGAGTCTACTGCAGCGCCCGGGTGAATCACTAAAAACTGAATGTTTAACATTTGACATCTGAGCAATTCCTTAAAAAAAAGTTCTTTGCTTTTTTTCAATGTGTCTGTTTTCGAAGAGCCTAAGTTAATAAGATAGCTACCATGAGACATATTGCATGAAACGCCTGTTTCCTTCATGCTGTCTTGGAAGCGTTTGCAAACTTCCTGAGTAACTGATTTTGTGTTCCATTGACGCTGATTCGCGGTAAAAAGCTGAACCCCGCTGGCACCGATTGCCTTTCCAAGGACCAGTGCATTCCACATGCCGTTAGAAATTGGCAAGTGAGCGCCAAGGATGCATCTGTTTCTTTCATCCAGCGGATGTGTCATTTGAGTTAGAGTAGAAAATACGCGAACACCTCCGTACATAAAGAACACGTCATGTCATTTAAAATAAAAATTATTTAACGATAAATCATTCAAATTTTGAGTTCACGCGTGCTTATAAGTTAATATAGCTCTATGGCCAATCAAGAATTATGTATAGAACAAATACGTAAGTACATCGTTCCACCCAATTGAAGTAGATTTGATTATTAGTGTTGTACCAATTGGCATTTTTTCGGCGCTGAAAGCGATGCTCATTCTTTGCACCTCGTGTCTATACCTTTCCAGTTCAGCCTGTCGTGGAAGATCTGTCACAGGGCGTATCTCAGCTGGTGCTTTGTATCGGTACCCTTCAGCATCAGGAAGTAGAAGTTTCTTCCTCGATGCTGGAAGCGGTCAAGACGATTTGTAATACCACGTCGGCCATGTCGAACGTAGCAATCGATCTGGGAAACAGCAAATACGCTGATGCTAAGGAAATCAATCAGGGTCTGCAGGCATCGAGCTTGAGTCTTATAAAGTGCAGTACAGACTTGTTGAACTCGTTCGAGAAATTGAGGTCCGAGGAGGTGGACCGAAAAGTATGTGCATACACGCGTTATATGCTTCGAATTCCGTACAGATAACTGAGAGAAATAACCCCATGTACTGTTCTGAAAGGCTGGTTGGAGAGCTGTGATTGATGCGTGCAAAGATTTAGGGAACAATACGATAGAATTGTTGCAAAATGTCCACGAAGCCGACGTTTCCTACATTTGCATAAGCGCGGAGGCGAGTCTGAACATCTTGAAGGAGCTCGAGGAGGTTTTCGAAAAGCAAGATGCTAACTGGGGGCCGATTGCACAGGAAGCGGTGTCGAAAATTCAGCACTACATTGAGTTGATAGAATCTCGAGCCACTGTATCAGTGCCTTACGTGAGGTCTGGCATAGAGAAATATGCGAACAACCTGAATGAGTTGCTTGAAGATTTGGTAAAAAGAGCAAATACTTATTCAGAAACTAGTGATAAGACTTATTTAGATAAAGTGAAACATATAATTATAGAAATTCGAATAGACGTGGCTGAATCGGCTGCGTTCATCAAAAAGAACCACGTGTCTTTTTCCGTCTCTCCGATCGTTGAGACGCCTATTCTTGACGAGTTGACCAAACAAGAAGCACCCGCCTCGACGGCCTACGCAACGAGGGTGGAAAAGCCTCTAGACAAGTCTGCAGAAGTTGGTTCGATGTTGCCGCTAACTCAGATAACCAAGCTTTCTCGCGCGGTGAAAAAGGACCTGAGCGAGGCGTACGGTACCAATGATCCTAAAGAGCTGAAAGGCCTCATAGACGACAAGATTTCTCCTGACTTGACTGAGTTGCTGAATGTGGCCAAGAAAGAAGCGCAAAACACGAACGACGCGGAGAAACGCCGGCGCATGCAAGACTGCATCGAGGAACTTGAGAGAATACTTCCCGCTTACAGAAAGGCGCTTTCATCTGGTGAAGAGGGAGGGCTGGAGAAGGAGAAGCTGATGGATACGATTTCTTCTGGGATTGAGTTTTTGGACATGATTGAGGACTTGCAGAGTCCGTACAACACAGGGAAGGATGTATGCGATTCGAAAGAGTTGTTGGAGCACACTGGAAAGGAGAAGTTCTCAGAGACCGATTTTGATGAGTTGAGTGACATGGTGACCAAATTGGAGAACGCGTATATTCATCGCATGGCAAATGCGGATTCGACGGATGAGCAGCTCGATGAAGCGTTTCAGTGCTCGCTGGATGCGGGGAGTTCGCTGAACAAGTTGTCTGAGGCGATAGATTCCTCGAACCAAGAGGTGATCAACGAGAAGGCGAGAGATCTGAGCCAGCTCTTGACAGACTTTGAGGACGAGGAGGTGAAGTTGGTGAGTTACATAACAGATGTGTCGTCGGATGTGCTGAATCTGTCGTCGGCGATAGACCGGAGGGACTCACCTAAGGTGTTGAAGATGGCGGACCAGTTGTTGATGAGCAGCGAGAGGGCGCAGAAGCAGCTCGAAAAGCTGCTGGCAGATCCGAGCAAGTGCAAGACTCTGAGGCAATCGGACTTGGAATGGATGTCACGGTCTTTGCAATGCTTGAGGGATCAAGTGAAGAGGGTCAAGGATAAATACGAGAAGAGTGCGTCGAATCCGGACGAATTGGAGAAATTGAAACGAGACTTTGACGAGTCTGCCAACACTTGGAAAGATGCGTATGCTCACGCGAAGCAAGTGACGGGCACCGATGCATCGGAGGAGGGGGGCAGTTTGAAACGCGCGTATTACAACGCTGAAGAGATAGACAAGGATCTCAGTGAGTTGGACAGGCATGTTTTTGAGGATATGAACGAGATAGGAAAGCGGATTAGGGAGCACAACCAAAAAGGGACGCCAAAGGAGCGCGAGGAAGACCTGAAGGAGTTGATTGAGTGTGTGGATGCTACGATAGAGTCGTACAACAAGGTAGATCAGTTGAAAGATGAAGAGGACAAGGTTTATCTGAAGGCGCAAGAATTGTTAGATCACGTTGACCGGTTGAAGGATATGCAAAAGGAGAACGCTTACTTGCCGAGAGACAAGGCAACTTCGGAGGGCTATTTGCTGATGGAGTCGGCGATGAAGTTGGGGAAGATGCTGCCGTCCCTGTCGGTGGAGAAGAAGAGGCCGGACATGGGTGCCGTGATACAGGATTTAAAAAAATCGCTTGAGGAGGTGTTGCACTCGATGGACATGACGATGAAGAAGGAGTCTTTAGACGATCTGCCGAAGAGCGCGGAAGGGATGAAGAATATGTTAGAGGAGTTGGTGAGTGAAGTGGGTGCGCGTCCTACCCCGGCGCAGGCGCTGGATTGGCAGGCGAAGAGGGCGAAGGACGAGTTGAAGGAGGTGCTGAAGGCGGTGGATGACAAGGATGAAGAGAGGTTGAAGGCGTCGTTGAAGGAATTGAGGAGGGCTGGAAATCGGCTGAATTACGCGAGCAACAACTTGCCTTGTCAGAATAAAAGTGAGGAGTTCCAAAGGCTTTTGCCGTTGATAGAGGATCTGGCTGGGAATGCGATGAAGGACAAGGGTGCGAGAGACGAGTTAGAGAAGAAGGTGCATGAGGCAGATAAGGCGATAGATAAGATGTTGAGTTCGTACGTGACCAAGACGTCGTGTTTGTACGCGATGGCGCAAGAGCTTGACCGAGTTAGAGGAGCGATAAGGGAGATGAATCCGTCCGTGAAGGATGGGGTGAAAGAGTTAGTGGAGTTGAACAAGCGTCTCAAGACGTTGGTGAGCCAAGACGGGAACAGCAGACAGAAGGAGTTGGTGGCGGAGATTGAGGGAAATTTGTACGACATGATAGAGGCTACGATTGAAAAGATGAAGGGCGAGGATGCAGGTGATGGAAAGGCGGAGGCGGCGTTGGACAAGACTTGTGCGTCGGTATACAAGACATTGGCAGAGTTGGAATCGGACGAGTTGAAGAAGGGTTCATTAGACAAGAATTGGAAGGCGATGAGTTTGGAGGCGCAGAGTGCGTTGTATGCAGGTGAGAGGGATGCGAAGAAGAAGACGCTGGATGCGGTACGCTCGGCAAGGTTAGAGGTGTGCAACGAGGCAAGAGAAGACAAGAAGAAGAGGCTGAATAACATTTTGGACGAGCTCGAAAAGAACGCGTTAAAGTTACCGGACAGCATGAGTGATGTCAAGTCGATGAATGAAGACGAGTCAGAAGCGAGAAAGAACGTGTTGCGTCTATTTAAGGAGCTTGATCGAACGAGTTGTGAAGACCCCGCAGTGGAGTGCGCTCGTCAGTCGGCGCGAGTGAGAGCGGATTTGGCGAGAATAAAGGACGAGGCATCTAGAACGTTGGAGTCCGAGGGCTGCATGGTGGATAGTGAACAAATAGAGAAGAGCATTGCGGACGTGCAGAAAAACACATTGAATTGGAGGGCCAAGTACGAGCAATCGAATAGGATACCGAGTGACAGCAGTGCGGACCGACTGAAGGGACCGGGGGCTATAGATGGACGGACGAAATATTCAAAAACCCAAGAATCGCATCCAAAGTCGCAAGAGTTGCCAGCCGGCAAGCAGCGTGCAGAGCCCAAACAGCATATGAGTGAAAACGTGAGCGCAGAATTGGGCAACCTGATTCAAAAGGTGTCTCATGCCAGTGGTAATCTTGAGGATGCTAAGCACGAGGGAGAAGCAAAACCTCAAGATTTTAGTGATTCTTTGAATTCGATTGTGTTAGACATTTCCAAGTCGATTCAGAATTACGACCGTCCGATTGACTCCAATCATGCCATGAATAGCATTGGCATTGCGAACTACCTGCATGAGTTGGCAGAGGCATCTCGCCAGGGAAACAGCAAGGACATGCACGAAAAGGTTGCGCTGATCAGCAGTAATTTAGATAATTTGATCCAAGAAATTGATGACGTGGCTCGTCGACTTGAGAAGGTTCATTCCGCGGAGCACGCAAGGTTGGTCCAACTGAGAATGGCCCTCCAGAACTACAAGGTTCAGCTCAGGATTTTAGTCTCGGTGAAGGCCATCTCTATAGAGAAGAACGCCGATACAGATGAGAGTATTTTATCTATTACCCGACTGATAGGTGAAAAGTTGAATGAGTCGCTTCGTCTTAATTTCATTCGCCGAGCTTTTCTCAAAGATAAGTAAAAAGATGAGAGAGTGTTGGGGGATTACATCGAAACAAGGCGCTTTCCTACCATCTTCTGATAGGATGCGTCCTTGCGTTGGGATGCTGTCGTACATTTGTAGTCTTGGTTGTGAAGTCGTTGTCACTTCTATAAAGGAGGCAGGCTTGACGTCATGTCCCGAGAGACGTCAGCCGACCACTAGGTTTTATTGGGTCCACACGCCCTCCGCCGAGCGTGCAGAACGTTCGAGAAGATGCCACGGAGGCAGTCGAATGGACGAGAGGTCCGAAACGCGGTTGATAAAAAATTCCCCTCACGCGAACCACATGTTCGAGTTGAAAAAGCCCTTTCACAAACGTTTTTCTTTGGCGTTCAAAAACAGGCTCATCCGACCGAAGAATTCCTCTGACGTCTCTTCGTTCTCGTCGCTTAGCATTTCCTTGCACACTTCGATCGTCTTTTTAACTCTCTGTTTAAATAGGGAGTCTGGCACGTGTTTGTTTGCTTGTTGGTGAATGAGCCAAGAGATGATTTCGCCCTTCAAATAGACGGTTAGTTCAGGATCGGTTCGATGGATCTCTTTATAGATGGATTTTGCTTCTTGGAATTTTTGCGGCTCCTTCTCAAAAACGTAGCTGAAAATGGCCGACTTGACCAAGTCGACCTTCAAGTCGGCCCTCTTGTATTCGTTCATCAGCGTGTAACTGAACATCAGCAGCGAACGCGCGAAGTCGTCGCCCCCGTCTGGTTTGAGCTTCCCCAGCAAGAACCAGACTTTCCCCAAGAAATAGCTCGTGATCGGACAATCCGAGACCTGGGTCCAGGCCTGAATCAGGTAGGACTTGGCCTCGTTCAGCAGGCTTATGTTCGCCTCTATCCTGGCCAGGTCGGCGATGCCAGCGGCGTGCAGGTACAGAGAAATCCCTATCGCCAAGTCGATCAGAGTCATGTACTTGATGCGCGGTTTGAGGTATTTGATGTCCTGCGGGAAGAACTCGAAGTCAGAGCCGTTCTCGACGGCCTCTTGAAAGCATTGCCACACTTTGTCTTCGAAGTGCAAGTTTAAGTGCCACGCGAGGCGCCGAACCAGGTATTGCCTGTGGTGCGTGTCCAGCTTGTCCAGCAGCCCCACCGATTCGTCCAGCTCGTCGGAGTGCAACGCGCCGGGGCCGTACTTTTCGATGATCAAGCGCTTGATTTGCACCTTCCAAAAGAAAGGGCACTGACGGGGCTGTCCGAGCAAGTTGAACAAGACCAGGGCCTCGCTGCGAAACGGTTCTTCCGCGAAGATGATCAAGTTGTCCATCAGCTGCCGCCAATTCTGCGCCAGCAGCTTCTTCAACGTGCGACAAATCATCTCCACCAAATAGAGAGAGTCGTTGTCGTACACCCTCTGGCTCGCCATCGCCTGTCGCACTCGCCCCAGGTTCCTCAGGTTGATCCCCCAGCGGTGCAGTTCCGAGATGTTGCATATTTCCGTGCGCAGGTGGTTCTGAAAATCGGAGCTCAAAAAGCATTTGTGTGTATAGTCGGCGATCACCTTGTCCAAAAACTCGGTCGCCTCTATCACGTCTCGGTTCAGCTCCGAATTCAGCACGTCCGACACCTGCCACTTGGAGAACGCGTCCGAACTCAACGGCTTCGAAAACCGACGCACCAGCTCTGGACGCAGCAACTTGTAAAACACGCTCTGAGCTGGCTCCTTTTCCTTCGGCGCCTCCGGCGGGAACGCTCGCGCGAAGTCGATCATGTAGTAGAGCCCGTCGTACCCGAAGTGCACCTCCACGTCCCCTCCGCCAATCAACTGCCGATTCGACACCGTGTGCTTCCTCAAATTCAGATATTCTCCCAGCATCTCCATCGTCTCTCGCACCTTCGCGTCGTCGTCGTGCACCGTCCTCCCCCCGTCCGCAGAGCCATACACGATCGTGTTCCGATCAATCGGCAGCGTGCTCACCGCCACCAGGCGATAGCCGCAGTAATCAATCAACGCCATCAACGGAAACCGAATCGTCTTGCAATTGCATTTCACGAAGTTGCTCAGTCCCAACAACTCATTCCCTGCTGCCTTCTTCGCCGCCTCGTCGTCTCGAGTTGTGCCCCCGTACAACCACATCTCTTCGTCCCCCGTCCCCACGTTCACGTCCAACGCGTACTTGAATATGATCCCCTGCACCACAAACTTGTCTCCCCCTGCCTTCCCGCCCAGCGCCACCGGCTTGATGCTCTTCCTCTCCGCCGGCAAGCACCTCTCGGATATGATGATGCATCCGTAGCAGTTCGCCAACTGCACGAAGTCGCGCCCCAACGCCGAAATCTGTATGTACTTTATCGCGCCGCGCTGTTCGATAATCTCCTGGAAGCGCTGGTTGTAAATGTACGCGTTCGGTGAATAAGGCCTGCTGCTCCACTTCTCGAAGCTGTGCGCAATCGTCTCCCCGCAATCTCCCCTTTCCAACGCACCACCGCTATCCATGTCGTACCCAATATACCTCCCCCCCCTCGCGCCACCTTGCCACTCGTACCCGAGCCTCACCCTGTCCCCCTCCTCTCTCACCCCTCCCTCATCCAAGCACCCCGCGCTCAACCCCCTCAACCTCCTCACCTGACTCTCCAATAGCGCCACCCTCTTTTCCAACTCCGCGTACTTCTCCTCCTCCCCCTCCTCCTGCCTCTCGCCTTCCGCCCGCTCCTCCCCCTTCTTCATGTCGAAGATGTGCGGCGCGAAATACCCCAACAACTCTTCGTGGTCGCATATCTCCCTCAGGGTCGAATTGTGCTGACTCTTGTTGCTCTTCGCCTTTATCCACTCGATTTCCTCCCTCCTCTCCTCCTTCTTCCACTCCTCCACCGAAAACAGCGGCGCCTCCTTCTCCTTCTTCGCCTCGTTCGTCGGCATCGAATGCATGCTCGGCACCCGGATCCTCTGCACCGCGTCCGTCACCAACTTGCTCCCCTGCAGCAGCGTCGAAGGCATCGACTTCAAAAAGCTGCGATAATCCGCGCGCACCGCCGGATCCGGCGTGTTCGGATCCAAATCGTCCTTCTTGTCAAACAAGCCCAACAAACTCAGGTTGGCCTGACGAGCCGGCGCCTCCCTCTTCTCCCCGTTCTCCGACGAACCGCTGTTTCTCGCTCCCTCCAGCGCGGCGGAACCCTGACCCACAACCGACTCCATCAACGACAACCTGTCGTCCGAACAAACAAGCTTGTCCAAATAACTCGGCTCGTCCGCAGGCCGCTTCCGCTCGACTGCACCTCTCCCCCTTTTTTCAGACTCGACGGACGGCCCAGCAGCTCTCAACTCTCCCGGTCCGCAGTCCTTCCTCGCGCCCCCAACCTCTCCCTTCAAACTCAGGCCCTTCGCCCCCGTAGTACCATCCGACGCCTTCAAGCACCCGCTGGAATTCACCCTGTATTGCCGGTTCTCCAGCGAGCACGCCAATTCTGCATACCTTGTTAAAAAAGTGTGTTAGTGTACGCGTTTCGTGCAAAATATCGCCCACCCTCAAGGCCTCTCGCGCGTCGCCCTCAATCCACACGCGCAACGCTCAGAATGCCGACGCAACCCGCGCGCGTCAAACGGGGGCCCGAACTCGACCCAGAAAACAGCGAAGCCAGCACCGCGTCCAAAAACTTCAGCAAAACACTCTCCCACGCCTCCCCCTCGCAACTCAGACGGCACCCCTCGCATTAGCATCTACCATACCTTCCTTCCGTGAAACTGTGCGTCAATATTTTTTCCAGGCGGCCGCAAGAAGGTGACGCAGAATGTCGCCTAGTCGAATTCTTGAGAACAATCAACTCTCTGCGCGGCGCGCCGCTGCGACACGTGTCTGAGTAGGAGCGTCGGACTCTGTCCGACGGCAGGCGCTCGAGCGAAGGCGCCCCCCCCCTAACCGAAGCGCCAGGCGCGGTCGAATTCGACTTCGGCTTCGCAGCCAGCCGAGTACCGCTCGCCAAATCAGCCGCCTCGAGGCGCCTTTCCCTCTTCTGGTCTTCAAAATTTGCACCTTCTCGGGAGGATACGTCGTAGTTGGCGCGGTTAAATGAATTGAACTGAGGAACTGGAGGACATGACATGAATTCTGATGATTTGATACGATTTTGACAAGCTGTACAAAGCACCGCGTCGTCAAGCAAACAAGCAATGTGAATCGCGATAAAAGCTAATCAGCGCGTAGCAGGCAAAAAGACAATGGAAGGCGTCCGCACGAAAAAAAGCATGAACAAGCGCGTACGGCCGAAAACAGTTTTCTTTTCAAAGCGAGAAAAAAAAATCTGACGAGCAACGAAAACGCTGCAAGGGGAAGGTGGTGAACTGTCGGGCAACAACTGCGGCATTTCGACGCTTTACTGCCGAACTTATCTTCACTGGAGCAAAAGGCAGATGCGAAAGGTATAGACGTCGGGCTCCTTGCTAAATGCGTGCAAATGTTCGTGTATTTTTTGTCCACGCAAAAAATGAGGTACAGAATCCGCGTTTACATTGCTGCGCCAGATTGTCCTCCTCCACCGAAGAATCGGCGGATGTAGAGCCCTCCTCGTTGTGTGCGAATCCTCACCTGCTGTGCGAGAGAAGTCCAACTCTCCCATGACAAACGACGTTGCTGTTTTATTTTGCGCGGGCCTGCATTGACCTCACTCTCGAACAGCGTCTCTATGTTCAACTCACAACGTTCCCTCCTTTACTTGGTCTTGCTAGACATTGAATGATGCGGCGTTCGCGTAACCCAGGCCTCTCTCGCTTGACATGAAGTGCAGTCTTTTTGACACGTCACTTTTTACAGCTGGCTTCCACACGTCAAACAATCGACTCGGCCTAAGTCCGCACGACTAGTCAAAGTCGCACACGTTGTAATAGGCGTTGTTTTGGACGGCGGATTCATTGCGTATATCCGGAATCTGGTTAGTTCTGTACCAATTGCCCTCCATAGTGAAGTCTTTTCTTTGCTGGAACAGGCGCTGTACTGGCGTAGCATTAGCATTGTTCGGACAGAGTAGATCGACAACCGACCTCTCCGAGGACACGCGCAGCACCGAGTAATCAGAATCTAATGAAACCGACCCAGGATCAGGGGAGCCGAACAATTGGGCGTCCCAAATCTCTTGATCCACACGGTTGTTTTCCTTCTTACCTGGAACTTCCCTTTGGATGTCGCGCTCTTGAATCAAATTCGACAAGGCCTCCACTTCTTCTCTGTGAGTGTGGCTGGGCGAGAAATCATTGAATTTTTCGAAGACACTATCCTCATCGTCTAGAGAGGACACATGCGTGAGGTCAGCCCTTTGAAATGTGGCACTTATACTGTACTTCGACGAGTTTCCATCGCTCCCTTGCTGTGCTCCCTGGGTCTCCCTGTTATCGGAGGGACTGGAAAGTAGGGGCGTGCAGAGGTAGTTGATGTCAGCGTCCAGAGGCCCATAGAGGAGAGAGTGTGCAGCAAGTGAGTTTCGACTCATATTGTACAAGATCGAGCGGAGTTGTCCGCTCTCCGACAGAACAATCTTTGTACGAGCAGAGAAGCGGTAGACATCATGCTTCCTCCTAATTAGAACAAGTGAGCATATTCCATAGAGAGTAAGAACACTGTGGCATAGAAGTCAGGCGAGAGAAGTTTATATGTTCTCGGCAAAAAAAAAAAAAAGGCCGAGATGCAGATAACCACAAAAAATGAATGTCGTCACCACCCTCTTCAAGACGCAGGAGTTTATTGATACAGAACGAAGCCCTTTTATCAACTCAAGACAAAAAAGCAAGCTTTTCAGATACACTCAGTGCGTATGTATTATCCACACAGATTTGTTTCTATTACCTAGCAATAATTAACTGGCATGAATTTCCAAATTGCAGCAGAGCGTTTAGACGCAGACATTCTTTCCTATCGGAATTCAGCTGTCGAGCCGCATCGAAGAGAAAGCAAAATGCGGGCTGCGTGTCACGCAGAGATCTACAGAGATTTCTATTACTCGGCTTCTAGAGGATGAGGGGGACAAAAGGGCTACGGCGCTGTAGTACGCATGCAAAAGAGCATTCTTCTTACAAATACAGGGGCTCGGGCCCGGTTGAGAGACGCGGCCCTCTAAGCGTATGGTGGCTATGTCATGTGAGGGGGGGTGCGGGGCTTGCTACGTGCCAACACATTGCCCGAATTGAAAGCTTCCTGGGGATTGCCATAGCTGCTGTTTGGATTGCAGACGCTGCCGCCGCCGCTGTTAGGTATTTTAGATACCATAGGGGAGGGATTCAAGAAGGGATTTATACGACTGGAAAGGGGGTAGCCATTACCGGGCAGAGTGCTATTGCTACTTGTGTACATGGGGTTATTACTGACAAGGTGATGATTGTTCACACTTTGGTAATTTGGGGACGCGGCTTGGTTACTGTTTGAATTAGAGTGGCTAGCCGGAGAATGGGGGTTGCCATGGTATATAACAATTTTTACATTGCCATTCGTAGCATTATTCGTAGCGTTGTTCGTAACGTTGTTCGTAGCGCTGCTTGCAGCGTTATTTATAGCGTTATTTATAGCGTTATTTACAGCATTATTTATATTATTAGTTGTGGCATTTGTGACGTTATTTTGGGTGACATTATTTGGGGTATTATTATTTGTGATATTTGCGGTGTTTGTGTTGTTATTACTTTCTGAAGGGTTGAAGTTGTTACAGACCGCCTGACTTGCGTTTTTCAGGATGTTGAATTGGTTTGCGGTCGGCCGAACGTTGATCCAGCCAATCTCTTGTATAAAGTCGAACACAATTTCCGCCACTCGAACCTCGCGCGGATCGCCAATTTGTCTCAATTGGGATTTGTGAATTTCGCCGGACTTAGTGTACTCTCTGATGAGCATGTTTTTGATTGACAAATAAGTTTCAGACTTTATGCTCAAGTAAGCGATTAGATCTTTCTCCAGTTGGCTCAGTAATTCCGTTTTACTTCTGAGAGTGGTGGTTCCGAGCTGCATTAAGTCCGGAGCGTTTGAAGACATCTGAAATGAAAAGTTATTTTTAAAGGAAGACGACGAATTCTGATGCATATTTCTTCTGCTAGAAGAAACCGGCCTTCCTCTTCGAAGGGTGCTCGCTTCATTTTGCGCTAGCTCTGCTTTGTGCTTGTAGATGTCGGCCATTGATCGCATTCCCATGAGTCGATATTCGTTGAACTCTTTGATTTTCTGCTTTAAATTTGCTTCGGCCACTAAATTTTCCACAAACCGTTCGTATTCATTTTCACTCATAATTGAATTGAATTTTCTAGTTTGCATCCGAATTTCCCGTTCTTCTTTAGACCGCTTCTTTTCCAGTTCTTTCATCTTTTTAATATCATGCAGGTTCCTCTCTAGCACGAATTGTCGCTTCTCATCGCGCTCGTTTAAGCGTATGCAGTAAATTTCGAGTAGTTTGAGTTTGATTTCAGTCTCATTAGGGGGTTCGTCGGGCTCGAACATGATATCTTTGATGATATGTTCTGCATCGTTATTCCATTCAACCTCAAATTCTCCGCGCAGGGGCATGTAATTCGCAAGGTCGTGGTGCACCGGTTTAGATGGTTGTGGCTTGTTATAAACCACTTTCGTGCTCTTTCGGTGAATACCGCGTTCTCGAGGCGAGATCGTATCCAAAAGCGCTGGATTGAAGTTGATGCGCTTTACGTCGTCACGTGTCACCAATTTCTTATCAAAGTCTGGCAGTGGCCATTTAGGGCTATTCAAATAATATTCTGTATAGTGTGCTCGAATTTCGTTCTTGGTTTTAGTCATGATATTGCCAGAAACATCCTCCCAATTCGCCCAGCCGTCTTGATCGAGGCCTTCTAGCATCAATTGCTCCTCATCAACACTCCAGCTCCGATCAAACAACGGGAATTGCATGTTGTCGATCAGGCGGAAGCAGTGGTTGTTGTAATGAGACTTAGACTTGATTTCAACGCCAACACAGAAACACTCAAGACAGAGGTCGAGTTCATCCGTGCATTCAGTGCATCGAATACGAATCGTATTGGAAATATCTTTATTGCAGTAGTCACATTTGTATTGAAGCTCTGTCCAAACTTTGAGCAATAGAGGTGGTAAGTGCACAGAGAATCACTAATGACGCTCTCCGAATTGAACATGAAAAAGCGCGCTCACGCAGCTGATATCCGCGCCCCCCCCTCCTCTTAACACTTTTTGGAGATCAAGTTTGAGTTTCTCTTTTAAACGTACTCACAGGAACTTCTTTTTTTTTTTCAGCCTTTCCCTTGCTATCGTCGTACAGGGCAGTCGCGTGCATTTCGTGCACAATGCAAATCGAGAAGACAGCAATCAGCGTTTGTCTCGGTAAAGGATGCCAGGCAGATGATAAAATATATAACCGTACTAATCATTCATAGTTCAAAAGGGACGCAGTCAATTCAAATAAATGTTCATCACCTAACTTGACCGGAAAATAAGTTTTAGTCGAACTCGACAAAGGATGCAACTCAGAAAAATATTGTCGCATAAAATCACATACTAATCTGTAGATGAAGTCAGCTGTAAATTCCCCTACGTGAGGGTTATGCGCAATATGCACGTTTCGTGTATACACAAAACATAGAGTTGACCTTTTTTGGCACATTAATTCGCGTAAATCGAGAAAACGGAAAGTGTTTTTCCCTCTTCTGTTTACGCTACTTGATAAAGACAACGCGTACTATTGTTATGTAGGCGGAGCCATTGTAAAGTGCCGTGTAGGGCTACACGCTCGGTCGAGCTGATGACATTTTTTTGTACGCAGAAAAAACCCACCGCTCGCCTCTGCAAAACACCTATTACTCTGACTATTTGAAGGGGGCCGCCTCACAGTCGTCTGTCGTTTTCAGTTAGCTTCTTAAATTTATGGCGCCACGGTTCTTCATGGTCTTCAAATCCCTTCAACCGCTTGACATGCGGAGCTGAGAGCTGTGTTTTTTTCTCATCCTATGTGAGTTTTGGAGGGCCGAAGATATCTGGCGTTGCTGTAGTAGAACTACGTCGCCACGCAGAAATCCTGTGGTCAAGAGATTGCCGCATGCCTTTTTTTTTTACCTTTCTCTTCATTTTAGAAATATGTGAGAGAGATGTCATGAGTACGGCCAAGGTGTCCCGATCCTCTCAATGCAAAGTTATTAAAAGCGCTTCTCCTTTATGAAGTGCATGTAAGGTGTAGCCTTCGAAAAAGGTTCGTTTGGCTCGATTTTGATGCCTTACTCAACGGCGCTGACCGATTTCGTGATATATGACCCAACATTTTTACAAAGGTTTTCAAACAGGGGTGTAGTTATCTATTTTTTGTTTGTCACATGACTTGCACGACCGAGCGAGACGTGCGCTATTGCCCAGCTTGACAGAAGCGCGCATTGGTGATATCGACCAAATCTGCTGCGCTAACGTAAGAATTGTGCTCATAGATAAGGAAAATATTTGAGCGTTGAATGACGATTTTTTTTATGAATTTTAACTTCTCGGCCTGCCTATTTGCTTTCAGTCCTTTGGTATCCAAGAATAACTTCAAAAACATTCGTCTCGGCAGTTTTACGCAAAAAAACTTACATGTTCGTTGTCGCTCGCCCGAGTTGGTTGATTTCATTCGATATATGAGAACTCTTCCTGGCGCGGCTTCTGATACATGATTTGTTTGCTCGCTGACCGGAGAATATAGCCTCTCTGATAAAAAGGTTTTTGATACTTGCCGCAGAATCTTTGCAGGACTGCTAGGCGCCTTTGACAACTTTTTCGACTGTGACTTCAGTAATGGACGACAATAGATGCTCAAGGACCGATTCTAACACCAAACTCTATTTATTTAATGTCGGGGACAAGATTGATACCAACTATACGATAATAGCTCAGATAGGAAGAGGCGGATATGGCGAAATCTACAAAGCTCGGAGGTTGAGCGACGGTCTCGTTGTAGCAGTTAAGGTCGAAAAATCAAATAAACCAGGTAATCTGGTGCAGGAAATAAGAGTTTTGAAAGTCTTACAAGGTAGTAGGGAACTCGCTCGTTTTTCATACAATGTGCCCTTTTAGGTTTTCTCGTACAATGCATGCTCTAGCGTCTGGCTGCTTCTATGAGCGGTTACCAGCTACGTTTTTGTATAATTGCGACGGTCTCTATTTAGACGACCGTTCTGTTCTACGCCTTGGTGACGTCTGGACGGCGCGTTTCACACACATATGAGCCTCCTTGAAGTAAGAGAAAACCAGAATTGAAGCCGAGTTAAAACTAACCTTTTTTTTGCTAAAGACTGCGGTGCAAGACATATTCCAAAGTTGCTAGCTGCTGGACAACATTTAGGCATCAGTTATATGGTCATGGAGCTTTTGGGCCAAAACCTTTCCACGCATCGAAATCACCGACCGTCCCTTATATTCACACTACGTTGCACGTGTATTATTGCGATTTTGATGCTCAAGGCTATTAAACAGGTTCACGACTATGGGTTCTTGCATCGAGATATCAAGCCAACCAATTTCGTTATCGGCAGTTTTAGGGATCCGCGGGAGCTGTTTATTATTGATTTTGGCCTCTCGAAGCAGTATGTGAAGCCCGACGGAACGCTAATCGCGAAGCGGCCCAGGTCTCGTTGGGTTGGTTCGTGGCGCTATATGTCTCCTAATGTTCACCTGCAGAAGGACCATGGGAGGCGCGACGATATGTGGGGATTTCTCTACGTGATTATCGAACTTTATTTAGGAACTTTGCCTTGGAAATCGATAAAGGGGCCGAAGAACGTGGACAGAATCAGAGACATCAAGTTAGCCTACATGAACGAAAGGCTGACTTGCAATCTTCCAGACGAATTTACTCTTATTTTGAATCATATAAGGACATTGTCCTTCGAAAGTAGGCCCAATTATCGGTACTTGCATACGTTGCTCATGGTATGTCTATTACGTAACAAAGACGGTGTGTGTCGATCGTTATAAGAGAACAATGAAACATCAGAAGGACCGATGCACAAAGCGTGTGCGCGAAACCAAAATGGAAGAGATATGCACGAACATATAGGCTAAGATATGGACGTACGGTGCGTGGGTGCTACCTAATGCAGCGCATCATTTTACTCTGGTCCGAGACGTCTCTGTCTCAGTTTAGTGACAGTGCAAATGTGTTGATGTGTGGCGGATACAGATCGCAGAAGCATTTTTGACCCTCATTTTGTGTATAGAATGGCATATTGAGAGAAGTGTCATATAGCATGTGTGTTGTTTTTTTATTGGTACATTCCCATATGCGTGTACTTGACAGTTCGTATTTATTCAGCTGTTTTGTCCCGTTTTCGAGCACCCCCATTTTCTATCTTTTTCTAGTCGTGCTATTATCTACTCATTGTTCTTCTCTTCGCTGTTAATTTGGCTGGACTGCACCCACTCGCCTAAGAATCCTGTTTTTTCGTGTGCTACATACCCAAATGGTTCCGTATCTGATTTTGTCCGTCTTCAACCTCTCCTTCTTTAGACCATGTACTTGCGAGAAGGCGGCACCAAGGACTCTGCCCGGTACGACTGGGAGGATGACGTGCTGTACAGCAAGCTTTACGCGCCTTCCGGCGGCCTCCGCATTAGCATTAGCTCGATTACCTCGGACGAGACCGTGTCGAAAGAGCAAGCTATGCGTGCGATTGATATCAATGAAAATATGTCTCTTGTGCAAGACTGCAAACTGACGAGCAACGTATCGCTTCAGAGCACGACGGACGTTGAACAATCCGAAGGCGTATTTGTAGATACTCAGATCTGCCTCCAGCAAGACGAATTGGACGGAAATCGCGGATACGAAGATAATCGCCCAAACGTTCAAGAGAGGCAGTTTAATGGAAATGCAACAAAAAAATTAAGCCGGTACAAAAGATGGAAATCAAAGTTGAAGCATCACATAACTTGCCACGTTCAATAATTTTCGAAAATGTGGTAAACACTTTTTGGCGAGTTGCAAGTCTCACGGTGCGAGGTGGGCATTCCTTCAAACATTCTCACGCTCAGTAAGTTCGAATGCAGAAAGGATTTGGAAGAATGGGTGACGCGCGATATATTGTGTATGGTCCTGTGTATTGAAGGGTTGAATAGAAATGCGTTCATCAATCCCCCTTCTGAACGTATTTGCGCATTTTTTGGCGTTCCCTTTGCTTTTTCTATTCATTATTTGTTTGTTCCAGTCTACTCGTCTGCGATCCTGCAGCTCTTCTTTCGACCGAGTTCTCTTCTGCTTGGTTTTTTATCCCTTTACTTCACTTCTTTCCAAGCGATTTTTTTTATAATTCGTACATTCGCCGTTTTTTTCTGTTTTTTTGCATCTCTAGATTCGCTGCCAACTTCAGAGAGTTCTCGGTCAAGATCTACGTGCGAACCGCTTTTTTAGCTCAGATGCCCCAATAAGGTCCTCTAAAACCCTGGCTATCCCCTATACGTAATATTCACGGTTTCTCTCTTGCACGGCGGTCGTCTTCGATTGTTTCTCCACTTTGGCTCGCTCGAGCAAAGGGCCAGCCGTTATTGAGTCAGTGTACGATCGAAAGGCGAACAACACAACACATCAGCGCGACTTCAAACGTGAGAAAATATGCTAATTTTTTATATGTCAATTGTATTGAATATTTAAATGCTGCGCTGTGTTTATTCGATGTGCTCTCTGTCGCGCAGACTTTCTCTTTCGAGCCTTGCCAAAGATCGTGCATCCGTGAATAGAAATCTCTCAATATGTCCGAGCTCGCGGAGGAGATACTGAATTTTCAGGTTTGTTCTGCTGAAGAGCATTTGGTTCGTATTTTATTGGCCATTGAAGGCGAGGAAGTATCTGTGCACGTATTTGAATTCGTATTAGAGTTGGTAAGTTAGCCGCGCCACCCGGTGCGTCCGTTGCATAAGGTGCAACTTTTTTTTTTTCGTTATCCGGGGCAAGCGCGACGCTCGAAGTCCTGGATCACTGTTTCAGAGCGCATTCTAATCCCTTTTTTTTTTGTATGATACCTGTCCGCTTGAAAAAGCTGGAGATCACGAGTAAGAGCAACAAGGCCGATGCGTCTTCTAAGAAAATAGACGACATGTTCTATGTCATATTTAGCCTTTTGGAAAAGGCCAATATGAAGGTGCAAGTTAAGTCGAAAGTGCTCCGTTTTTAGGACGTGCTTGTGTGTTTTTCTCAACGTTTTTTTTCTATAGATACGAGTGATCAACACGCTCAACGAGCTGATCAGAAGCAACTCGATGATCTTGCATTATGCAAAGGAGGC
Source organism: Schistocerca gregaria (assembly GCF_023897955.1). Classification (NCBI taxonomy): domain Eukaryota; kingdom Metazoa; phylum Arthropoda; class Insecta; order Orthoptera; family Acrididae; genus Schistocerca; species Schistocerca gregaria. The sequence goes on along the minus strand of NW_026061953.1, from coordinate 82,056 downwards.
AGAGTGGCTCACAAGACTTTTAGAAATTTTACCGAATTTCGAGGACAGGGAGTTGTTAGGTAGGAGTTATAGGCGGCGTTTTTCAGTCAGCGCGAATTGGAGAATTTCGACAGGGCCAACATTGACTTTTTTTTTTTTTTACCCCCGCTTTAGATGGACTTTTTGTTCTTTTTGAAAATTTGGCTACTTATCATACCAGCGTGCGCCAGGTGAAGCTCATCTTCCGGCTGTTCCAGTCCGAAAATGCGGCTTTCATTGCTTACTACTGGGAGCATATTTTCCCGCTATTGGAGAATTTGTGGCATCGATCTGGTCTTCATCCTGACACGTACTTTGAGTTCGATGGAGAGTGTTCTAAAATTTTGTTGCCAAACTTTCAGTATTCTTCGACTGGATACACGTTGACGATTATGTTCAAATCCTACACCTTTACGTCTTCCAGCATTCAGGACAAGTACCAGCCCTACTTGTTCAGCTTCTACACCAACGACGGGTTAGGTCTGGAGGTGTTTTGGAACCTCAAGAAAAAATTGACCCTGACCATGCATCGTCTATCTGAGGGCGATTCGCAACAGGTGTCCTTCGATTACGAGTTCCAGACAAATACCTGGTACTTGGTTACGTTCGTGCATCTCACGGGCATGTTCAAGCCCGACACGCTGATTTTGTATGTGAACGATCAATGTGTGTCGGAGCATTCGTTCAAGTACTACAAGCCGAGCCAGAGCTTTACGCTTTCTCATGTGGGGACGTGCGCCATGTTTCCTGACGAGGAACACACGCTCAGAGGACAGATAAGCGGCATGTTCTTGCTGGACGATGTGATCAATGTCAAGCAAGTTCAATCGATCTACAAGCTTGGGTTCAACCTGTTCAAATCTCGAGATCTGATAGAAGCTAGGTTGAGGGAGCCATCTGGAAGACAGTCGGGCATTTCCAGACCGAGGTTCGTGCTCTTCGTCACGCCGTGCTTGACCAGTGGGTCCAATTGCAGCTGGAACGTGCACACAAACAGCGTGTGCATGTTCGATGATTTCTGTCGGGTGACATTGTTGGACGTTCGCGTCTGTCAGACGGCGAGTTTTGCGATGTCCCTGTTGACGGCTGGAGGCGTCCGGTTGTTCTTGCCTCTGTTTTCATCTCAATTTCGGCCTCAGGCGAGTGAGCAGGTCGATGTGAACAACAAAATCATCGCCTTCATCACCCAGCTTCTCAACGAATACTACAGAAACGAAATGTACAGAACGAGGTTTTTCGAGTTCATGGGGTATTTGCTCGCTACAGACTTCAATCACGCAACCAAAGCGACAAGACAACCTCCCGCTGCCGAGCAGGGCTCGGAGCCCGGACTGGACTCGCAATCCTCCGAGAAATCGAACGACGGTCAAGACGTTGATCGCGATAAGCAAGACGCGAGTCACGGTTTCGATCAGCCCCCCCATAAATGGTCCACAAAATCCATCGTGCTGTTGGACAACCTGGCGCGCGTCTTGGACGAGGGCAGCCCTGGCACCCCCGTCTCCATTGAATCCAACGGGTTGCTGAACCAGTTTTTCCTGCATGTCTACCTCAACTTTCAAATTTGGCACGCGGCCGAGTACAACGTTCAAAAATTACTGATTGAGAGTCTGCTGAACCGCGTGAGGCTCAAACCGCGTTACTTCTACTCAATCATATCCATCACCCAGATCACGTTGATTCTGCGGCAGTATTATTCGTACCTGGTCCTCACGGACTGCTACAAGTCCCAACACGCCAGACCGTTCGCCGGCTCGTTGAAACCTGCCAGGCCACAAAAAATCAACTCTTTGATTGCCAACTTCTCCGGTCAGTCTCACAGCAAGCTCCTGGACCTTCGACAGCTTTTCCTGAATATCGTTGCTCTGTTCTACGAGCTGAAGCTGGACATTTCGGTGCAGGAGACGCAGGCCATTATCGAATATTTGTACCTCGAAATGCAAAACGAACGCCACACAAAAGCTTGTCTTGTCGACGACGTGCTCGACACAATTTTGAACATACTCCACAATTCGGCCACCGTCCTGTCCGCGCATTTGGTTCAGATAGGTGGCATCGACGTGTTCTTGCCGCTGCTCCAGCTGAGGAGCGAGAGCACTCGCGTCTTCGCGTTGAAGGTCATTGGCAAGTTGGTTCAGCTCTGCTCGGCAGACAGAGGGAGGACCCCGGCGAGCCAGGACCTTCAGTTTTCGGCCCTCCAGGAGTCGCTCGAGCGCTATCCTCTGACCACCAGCATCTACAACGTGCTGCTGGAGATGATTCTGGGCAGCGTCAGTCCGACTTCGATCGCGAACCCGGTAGACATCGCCCTGCATCCGAAAACGGACCCGAAGCAAATACCGACGACGATCAAGCACACGAGGCTGATTGCCATGACTTTTGAGATAATCAACCGCCAGACGGGCTCCGCCGGTCCGAGAGACGCGGAGACCGACGATCGGAACCGCGCGGCTGAGCTGGAAAAGGGAGACAGAGACGAGGACGACGAGGTTCAGACGCTGCGAGGAGGGCGTTCGGATGCCGCGAGTCAACCCCCGGCCGCGGCGTCCGCTATTGGGTCGCTGGACTACCGTTCCGGCCTCCGGCTGAAGATCCGCTTCTTGGAGGACATTTTGTTCTACTTGAAAAAAAACAGCCAAAATTGCCTGGAATTCATGAAATTGTACGGGTGGCAGTCTTGGGTGCTTCAGTTCTGCCTGCACCCGGGCGAACACAGGGCCGCCCAGTTCGGCGCGACTCAGCCGCAGCATCGCGAAGGCTACGAGTACGTTTCGGAATACGACATTTTTCCCTCTGAAATTCGGTACGACTCGTCGTCGACGAGACCCGACTACCGCCTGCTCCCTCCGCTGGAAGCGCTCCAAAGAGACGGGGCGCAGAAGGGGGCGCCTCACGGTTGCCGATCTCGCCGGGAATCCGCCGACCAGTGCGCGTGCGCCGCCGGAGACCCGGTCGATCATCACAGCTGTCGCAAGTTGGTTTCCAAACTTCGTTCTTTGGTCGTCGACCTCTATTCCCTAATTCTGGAGACTTACTTCGTCTACCCCGACGATTCGCTACACATCTTCGACATGTGCTCGGTCGCCTTTTTCATCGTTTCCTACCGCTCGAGGCGCCTCGACTTCATGGAGTTGGCGTGCGCCATCAACCAGAAAGTTGCAACGTACCTGCTTAAGAACAACAACGCGGAGTTCTGCAAGACCTCCGTTGTCTACTACAGGGCGTGCGTGCAATACATAACGTTCGTACAAGACATACTGTTCACGCTGCCGCTCCAGCTGCAGCACATTTCCAGCGGCCTTTCGACGCCGGAAGCCGATTACTTTCTGCGCAGCTCGTCGCACCTCCAATTTGACGGCACGCCCATCTTGCCGTTCGCGCTTTGCTACGACGCGAGCAGTTCCTCGTGGACCGCGCTGACCATCGCGCAGCTCGTCCTCGACCTGTTGGACCAGTTGACGCAGATCCACCGCGCGGCCAACTCCCCGGATTCGAGGATCACCTCGGCTTTCAAGTCGAAGCCGGAGCGGGACGAGTTCGCGCGGCTGGGACAGAAGACCTCCGACGACCGGTTCAGGGTCCTCTGCTATTTGCTGGTCGAAGTGACCTCGTCCATTAAATTCTCCAAAAACCTGGAAGACAGAAAAGACGCTCTCAGGAATCTCCACCTGCTCGTTCACGGCGGGCTCAATTCTCAGCGCGCGAGCTCCTCCTCCAGAGAAACGCAGGAACTCCTCCAGCAGGTTCTCCAAAGGTACCTGAAAAACAAGGCCGACACCTGGGAACTCGAAATTTCCGGCGCCGAACAGCAGTTCAGGAAGAACGCGAACCACCTCAGGAACGTCATCAAGGAAGAGGCGCTGTCCGCGAGGCAAATCTACCTTCTTCTCATCGCCAAGACGCTGAGAGAGATCGTCTATTCCAACGCGGAGAGACACCTCAAGGCGACCGGCGACGTCCTGGAGGCGGCTCGGCGAGCTCGCGGCCCCTCCGAGTTGAATCGGTCCGCGTCTCCCGTCGCGTCTCAGACGGCTTCCGCCAACAAAGCGCTCGTCGACTATCTGTGGAACGAAGCGCTGGACGTGGTCTACGACAAGATCGGCTCTTCCCCTTCGGCGACTTCGGACTCGTTCTTCTCCCCCCGTCCTGAAATCAGCGTCTCCCGGGAGGAATTCGCGCAGTCCATCGAAACCGCGGAGGAGCTGAGGTCCTTCGTTCGACGAGGCCTCGAGTGCGTCCTCTCCTCGGAGTACCAGCACGCCTCGATCTCCTTCGCCAACCTCGAGGCGACCGCCGCGCTTCACTTCAAGAGGACCGTCCAGATCGCCAAATCGGCCAAAATCCAGCGGGACCAGTGGCTCCTCCGACAAAGACAACTGACCGAGCAGATCCTCGACGCGGCCTCGAAGTCCCTGAAAATCGCGGCCATCTACGAGTCCCAGTACCTGTCGTTCGCGGAGAGCGAGTGGAAGAACCTCCTCAGGACCCTCACCGACGCCAGCGGGCTCTGGGCGACGAAAGAAAGCGCCAGGAACACGCGCGTCTATTGGAAACTAGATTCGACCGAAACGACGCGCCGAATGAGAATTCGACTGAGACGGCAATACGGAGACGCGAGCGACGTCCCCCAACTCAGCGCCGCTCCCGGCGACGGCTCCAGCCGCCCCAAGCGGGACAAAGAAGAGCTCTCGGATCAAAAAATGTCCAAGTATCTGCGCAACATAGCCAGCCGGCTGAGAATCCGCGTTCAACGCCTCAAAAACGCTCAATTCTCCGAAGAAATCGCCGCCTTCTCGGACCTCATGTACGCCTCCATGATCCCGTGTCAGCCCTCCGCGAAGCTCCTCAGCGCCGACGGACTTCTGTCCAACTTCGGGCGCGACCAAATTCTCCTGAGCACCCCCTGCGAGTACATATGCGGCATCGAATCCCACCTGGGCGAATTCGAATTGACGACGCGCCACATTCACTTTCGCGACACCTCCAGCACCATCTTCAAAACCTGGCTAATCGACTCCATCGAGACCGTCTACTCCAGGTACTTCATGCTCCAATCTACCGCTCTGGAGATCTTCACAACCAGCAAATCGGGCTACTTCTTCAACTTCCTCACCGAAAAACCAGCCGCCGTGCTGAAGCACATCCTCGCCCAAAAGCCCGCCAAACTCTTCGAGTACTTCGTGGGACACCCCATGTCGCTGATGGAAAAAAAAAAGCACCTCACGGACGACTGGAGAAAAAGAAAAATAAGCAACTTCGACTACCTGATGGCCCTAAACACGATCGCGGGCCGCAGCTACAACGACATAACCCAGTACCCTATCTTCCCCTGGGTCATATCAGACTACAACAGCGAAACAATCGATCTGGACGACCCCCGGATATACAGAGACCTAAGCAAACCAATCGGCGCCCTCAATCCAGAAAGACTGGAAAAATTTTTGCAAAGGTGGAAATCAATGTGCGAAGACGAAGAACAGACCATTCCACCCTTCCTGTATGGATCTCACTATTCCACCCACGGCGCGGTCCTGTACTACATGATCAGAGTCGCCCCCTTCACCGCGCAGGCATTGCGATTCCAGGGCGGCACCTTCGACCTCCCAGCAAGGACGTTCTGGTCAATCTCCGAAACGTGGAACAACTGCCTGCACAACCCCACGGACGTCAAGGAACTGATTCCGGAATTCTACTTCCTCCCGGAAATGCTGATCAATGTAAACCAGCTCCAACTCGGCCAGCCCTGCACAAACTCCGCAACTTCCGACCAAAAAGACCCGGAAAAAAAAGAAGACACTTGCCACCACTTCGCGCCCCTTTTCAACAACGACGTCGTGCTCCCTCCTTGGGCAAGCTCCGCGTACACGTTCATTCAGGCGAACCGCCTCGCCTTGGAAAGCGAGTACGTGTCCAACAATCTACATCACTGGATCGACCTAATCTTCGGGTTCAAACAGACGGGAGAATGCGCCGTCGACGCCCACAACGTCTTCTACTATCTGAGCTATGAGAAGAACGTAAACCTCGACGACATCAAAGAACCCCTTCTTAGAAAAAGCGTCCAAATGCAAATCCGCGAATTCGGACAAACCCCTTCCCAGCTCTTCAAAACGCCCCACGTGACAAGATGTCCCAAATCCGAAGCCCAATCAACCGAGAAAAAAACAATTACCGAAATGGTCAGTCACGTGTTGATGAGCAACATCTACCAAACCTCTTCAAAAAAACAAATTCCGGATCCAAGTTTAACTCTCATCAGCCACAAACCTCTGGTCTCTTCCGCCGAATGGGCATCCGTCCTCAGTGCGCATGCAGTGAATAACGAAAACCTAATTGTGGCCATTTATAGGGACGGGACGGTGCTTCCCGTCCAAATCAAGTCAACTAAAAAAACAGGCTCCAAAGACCAACACTCACTCGCTCCTCTCTGGAACGCCCAACAAGGAGCTGACTATGCTAACGGGAAAAGAGAGTTCTCCGTCGGCAACCTGTTCTTTCATCAAGGTGAAACGCCCGTCAAGTCCGTTGCTGATCCAAAACTGCCAACTAAAAAAAAAGCGTCCAGAAAATTTTTCAAACTGAAAAAGCACCAGACCACCGACGATCAAAGGTCTACGTCCAATTATGGATCCGTAGATCAATTTATGCATCGCAGTCTCTCTATTCAACCACACGTCGAGCCATGCTCCCCCACCGACAAACTCCTCCCAAGTGCCTTATTTGCGATCACCTCGGATGGAAAGTTCCTCATTCACGGAGGACATTGGGACCGATCCGTGCGTCTATACCAACTCGGGTCCCATCTGATTCCTGTCGCATGCTCGTTCGAACATAAGCACATCGTCACGTGCGTAGCCATCTCCGAGGACAACAGAACTCTCGTCACCGGATCGTGCGATTGCAACGTCTATGTGTGGGACCTCTCATTCGCCGCAGACGTACGTTCTGCGCCAAATAAGCGTGCGAAAATTCTGTCAAGGTTGATCGTCGACTTCGGCCGTCAAAAACCGCGCCTGGTCCTCAGCGGGCATGAGGACGCCGTCAGCGCCGTGGCCGTGCGGCCGGACCTCGACGTCGTTGTCACTGCCTCCAGAGACTCCACGTGTATCCTTTACAACCTCAGAAAAGGGAGCTATTATTGCACTATTCGATATCCCTCTCCTGTCGCTCTCGTCCGGCTCAGCTGCTTCGCGGATGTCCTCGCTTACTGCTCAGACAGCCAACAGCTCTTCCTACACACTGTCAACGGAGTTCAGCTCTGCGAATCCCACTTGGAAGTCGAACACATGGAAATATCCTCTTGCGCGGAGTGGATCGTTCTCGCCCACAAACAACAACTCCAAGTTCGTAGCCTCGTCGGATATCAACTTCAACTCATCCACTGCTTGACTCTCAAAGACAACATCCAAGCGCTGTGCCTTACCCTGCATGACCAATATCTCGTCGTAGGCTTGAGCTCCGGACATCTCCGTCTTGTTCCCGCCGGCTTCAAAAATTATCCATGCAAAATCAGTAAAGCGTTGTACAAACAACCATCAATCAACGCTGACACACCAAGTCAAATAAACGCTCTAGAAACACCCTTCCATCCATAATGCAGCCAGTCCTTACCACATCCCTCAAGCACAAATACGGCTGCCCATCTCTGTCCCCCCCTTTAGAACGACACGACAAGCCTATGTATCCGTATTTCACAATAGAATAAACAGAAAAAAATAAAAATATCAAACCGTCGCCCTGTTGATTTTGCCCATCAAACGACGTTTTGTGATCATCATCCCTTCGCACGTTTTTTAACGGGTATTTTACGCCTCTTCTCGTTCCGGTCGGTGACATTTCGACCCCGTTTCCTGAGGTTACGACGAACTTTAGTTTAGCCATTTTCTCCCATTTCTCCTCTTCCTCCCCCTCTGCGTTTATCAGCCTCCCTTCAAACTTCTTTATCAAGTCCTTCTTCGTCTTCTTACTCACCCCGTCCGGACAAAATATCAACACCTTAGACTCCGGTATCCAACCGTAGCTTTCAATCTTTCTCCTTCCGATCAGCACGCTCACCGCTACCACTTCCAGTCCCTCCACGCTCTTCAACCTCTCTAACAAACTGCGAATCTTCTCCAGTTCCTCCTGCTCAATAGTCAACATGATCCTATAGATGTGATTCGACACCAACTTTGCCGCCTTCTCGTACACGCGATTCAGCACCAATTCTTCGACCCTCTTTTGATGTCTCTTCTTGTCCCAGCACTCCCAATGCGCCCATTCGCTTGGCTGCGCCTGCTTCAACATGACCAACGGAGGACACCTCAGCAAGAACGGAATTGAGGTACGACACATAGACTGAGACTTGGTAATCGCGCGATGCCTCGTCGGGACGAAAAAATACCCAGACAAGTACGCCAATTGCTCTCCGACAATGACAATTACCGAGTGCTCTTCCACCATCTCCTCAACGTTCACCCATGTAAACGTGGTCGCATTCAACACCTGCAGACTAGCACAAGACGACGGAAACAGAAGCGTTAACAACCCGAGATCGGTATGATCGTTCAACTCACCATCTTCACATTCCTCAACCTCCTGGTCCTTAAGTTGACCTCTCTGCTCACGAGAAGCATAAGATAAAAACCTCCATGCAGAGTATGACACTGGCTGCTTGCAGATCTCAGCCTGGATCTTCGAAAATTGAGAATCCTGCAAAATGTGCGCACACGCCACCTCCAGCAAACCAAGTGCCAACGCCTCTAAACTGCAAAATATGTCATAAAGCTGAAACAAGTCCAAATACCGACTCACCTTCCATTCTATCGAAGTATCCAAACCTCCGATCTTCGGACTCCTTATGAATTGTGCCTGATCCGTAGATGGGAACATCATCCTTTTCATGTGATTCGCGCGCAACTCCAAACGGTCTCGGCCACTGTGCGACGCAAGTTCCAGGCAAACCTGACTCTTGAAAACTTTTACTTTATCAGTGCCGCCAATTAACAACTCTCCGCACACGCATGCACACATACCCTCGTCTAGTTGCTCAAAGAACCTCTTGGATTGCTTCAGAGTGTTCTTTATCGCCTCAAACAACGGCCTCTCTAACTGCGCGCACGGATCAATCACCAACGCAATTCAAATCGATTCAGTCTGCTCTGACAACTCAGTAAAAACCGGTAACTTAAACTAAATTCGTTTCCATATTCACACAACACGACAGATCACAAACACACACATCAAAACGCCAAAAAATCAGGTTATGGTACTATCTGTCTTATTGTGCGCGCGACATGCAAAATGCTTACCTTGACGAACGCGTAGCTCTTCTGATGCAAATCCCTACAAAATGCGCGCTTTTCATCCTCGTCTAGAAGACAAGGGCATGCTTTCTCGATACCATTTTCTGGCAAGCTGCAAAAGAGCGTAAGTCCGCCTTTCTTAATGTCTGCTGCGAGCTGCGCGAACCGAAATCCGTACCAGATTTCTCCTGCAACCATCTTGACGTTCCTCGCGTCCTTCAAATTTTTTTGCTGCACACGTGGCCAACAGAAAACTATCAGCCCACACAAAAACTAAAAAATCGAGCCTTCGAAAACGAGGTTATCAGAACGGTAGTTGTGTATATAGAGTATATGTGGGTACTTTGATCAAGAGCAAATACGCAACTCTCTCCACCCTCACATGCACCGAAAATTTAAACACCTACGACGCTCACGAACAAGCTGTTACCAGGGACGTTTGGACTCTGTTACAATATACATTGTACACTCTACAAAGCAGTCAAATTTTTTGTACTGATTGTGTATACGTTCGTCGGCACTAAAAAAAACACGTCCAAAGTGCGAATAATTGGATCGAGAACATATGCCGCAGAAATACTGTTACCTGCCTCATCGCAAGAAGAATTACAAACAAAGTTTTCGCACTTATTTTTAATGGATTCGCGAGCAATGCAATACAAAAGACAGAGCTCTATACCTCGACGCTCTCTTCCCTTCTCCTTTAAGACACTACATCGCAAGAAATTCTTACCGGATCCTTGGGCACGTATTAAATGTATCGAAAGTGTAGACATTTAAACCAACACGCGCAAATTTCTTTAAAGTCTAGTATTTGGTGCTCTTGAGTATATTATTCCCCTATTTTTGCCATTCTTTTGTGGTCCAGGTCGGAAAAGCGTTGGAGAATAGGAATCGATCTTGTCCCTAAGAAATTGCCCGCAGCGAGGCGTAAATATTGGGAGATCCACAACTCTGATGCCATGCTCTCTTTCTCTCTGATCAGTTAGGTGAGCCCAGGTTCTATGTGTCGAGACTGCCCGTCAAGCACGTCTGTTGCAATTTCGGAGTTTTCCCACTCCGGTATTTGTAATAGATAGTTGTACATAACGGATGATTTCAAAATCGGGAATTCTACTTTTTGTGTTTCTCGAAACCGATCTATAAGACTTCCAATTTGGTATATTCTTTCGAGGTTGAACGCCCCTTTAGTTGCAAATTGACTCTTTTGCTCATAATAGAGCAAATCTTTAAGCAATATCTCCTGACACAGTATCATTGGGGGCGTCATTTCGTCCGTCAAATCATGGTATTCTTTAAAATTGCGCACCGGAGAGAGAATAGAACTGATTTTCTTCCATTGTTGCAAATATCTCTTGCCTATGTTATCCCATGTGTGCGTGAGTCGTGCGAGTGCTGGAAAATTGAGCGCCAGGTAGATGGCCATCAGAGAATTGAAAGATTTAAGTTCGAGTAAATGCTTGGCTAAACGAATAATTTTAATCAGGACTTTGATCCGTTTTTTTAGCTGATTGACTGTCACAACCTGAAAAGCGATCCAGTAAGCTAGATCGTTGACACGTTTGCTCGCTCTCAATAGGGTGGGCGCTTTGTCTTTGATCCAACGACACTTGACCAATTCGTGAAGATGAACGGCTCGAAGAAACTCCCAGTCGATCAAAGTCAACTGCTGAGCTAAATCTAAAGAACGAGAGTCTGCAAAACTGCAGTGACCTGCCTTATCTGTTCTTGGTATGGTGTGTAAGTTGTTGATATTCAAGATGGTGGGCGGTTGAAATTGATCGGCCGACTTAGCTTCAGAAACTGCACTCTGTAATGTATTATAGTATTTGGATTGATTATCGCAAAGAAAAGTCAAAAATTCTTCAAGGACATTTACAAGCTTGAGAAAACACAAAGATGGCCATGCGATTTTACACCACTTCTTCAAAAAATTCAATATTCGAGCTTGGATCACTTGATCGTCCGGAGAGTCGGTCGAATGATCAAAAAAGCAATTTAGCAGCAAACCGAGGAGAACCTCGCTGCTCAAAAACTGTTCGTGTGCCAAAATTAAACATCCAACGGAAGTCATATCTAAAAATCAGCACACAAAGAATAGGTTCGTTAAGGATAGAAGTCAAGGCTCGCGTGTCTATTCGCACCTAATCTTCTGTAGCGCAGAGAATGAATCCAAATATTTTACATTCCCTGATGAGGCCGTGTGCATATATGTGTAACATACACTATCGCCTTTGATAGCATTTTGTGTAGGCATTTCAAAAAAAGTGTGTACGCGCATCTTGTGCAAATTCTGTAGCCTAAAGGTGTTTTAAATCCTATTTCGTACCTTGAGGTTCTGTGATAAATCTTAAAATATGTTTCTTGATAGAAGAATCTATGTAGATGTTTTGAAAATGCCTCAAGAATTGAGGCTTATCTTGCTGCGATTCTGATAACGAAGATTTAAGATTGGGTTTTTGAATTTCATAACATGAAATTGTTCTTGGTCTGTTGAAAACGGGAGATTCCCTTTTTTCAATATCTTTTGGTGTGTGTGCAGGCCTATGTGTTGTTTTGCCATCTGATATAGACGCTCGTCTTGACTTGACTGGGTGACTGTTTTTTTCGATAAGATCCGGTTCTTGAGATTTAAATTTAGTAGCTGAAGCCTCTTCTGAAAGTTTTTTGAGTGAATCGATTTTAGACGGCATAGACACTGAAAGCACTGAAGACGATAAGGACGATGTATCGAGATTTTTGTCTTTAGAAGACTCGCCATATGGAATCATAAATCTACCCTTCTGACTTTTCTGACTACTTACAGATAGGCTCAGTATATCAGACAAGCTAATCACAGGGTCAAACAACTCCTTGCTATCTTCTACATTAAATGCTGTATAATCATGACTTCTAACAAAAACAAAACCTTCGCTGTAACTGCGCTGATATAATGCGGTATCTCGAAAAAAATGGTGCTCCTGGCTTTTTGGGTCTTTTTTTTTGATGGTAATTCCTCCATGTGAGTCCAAAGTCTGATAATTACTGCAAATCTCCCTAGTATATTCCAGCGATGTACAGTCGTTAAATTAAGAGTTGGATTAATATTTCAATCTCTTCCCTGTATTGAATGAAGACTAGTAAGCCAAATTACGCTTGTCAACGGAGAGAACGAACTCTATTAGACGATCATACAATTGAGCGGGTATCGCAAAAAAAAAATACAGAGTCAAAATTTTTGTTTTTACCCAATTACAAAAATAAGTTGAATGTACAAATTCATAGGCGCACACACAATGATTTACCTCTTTTTTTATACTATGTCTTATGAGAATTCAATGCACAACACCCTCTTATTTGTAGGGAATACTTGTGTTTTGCGGTTGGTGCGCTTTTAATGCTATATAAATAATAACATGCGATATTTTGTTGTATTCATAGGTGAAATAAATTCTGGCAACAAAATGCAAAATTTTTCTAATCAATCAAAAAAACTTGTTCCTTCTGTTCTACGGAGCGCTATTCCATTGTGTCCCTTCAAGTTCGCTGTCTGTCTTCCGACAAAACCTCAGTTTCTAAAATGCGCAAAATTTTCCTACTCTCTATCTTTTTCATAGCATTGTTTCAATGCACTCTGGCGCTTAATTGCTCCAATTTAGTCTTGACCTCTAACGACGTAATCAGAAATTTCAATTTGGACGCTTTGACAAACCGGTACGTTTTGTAGCAAGTATGTCACACCTTTTGAATAGGCACTTTCTAACCTCAACCTTTTTTTCTACCTCGATCTTAACTAAACCTTCTTCAAAATTACGAAGGACGTATTCCATAACAGAAGAAAACGGATTTCCTAGGGTATACAATTTCTCTGTTTGTAGGAATCTCGATCAGCCATGTGGAGACGACAAAGCTGAAAATGTCTGTTCAAAAATAATTCTGCCTCTGTATGCGAGTATGTGTCTAAGAATGCCAATAATGAAACAGATGGAACATACCTTTGCTTTAAAGACAGTGGTAAAATGCCAGTATACACGACCTTCAGTCTTCCTGGCGAGAAGAAACCACGTGAGGGTATGTCTTTTTTTTTCCGATCAATCAACTCAATCAGATTCATTCACACTTCTTTTTCATGAAGGGATTTTGTTCAAGAACTTTTTTGCTGGGAAAGGAGGTGAGCAAGAAACCATCCCTTTCGTAGACATTTACATAGTATGTAACGAGAGCATTGGTCTCGATAAAGAACCAGTTATCGAAGGCCCGATCCATATTAATGAAAATGCTACTCATAAAGACCCAGTTAGCGTCGCTATTATCTTATCTCAAAAAGCTGGATGTCCAACAAGAGTTCATAAAATCTACAAGGGAAATACGTTAAGTACCGGATCGAAAATGCTCATTGTGTACGTCTCAAAAATGGTATTTTACTGTGCAAACAAAAAATAACTAAAACGTTTCGAAGATTTTTTACGGTAGTTGCGGCTTATCTGTTCCTTGGTATCGTGTTGAATTACTTCAGCGGAGCATCTGGGTTAAACCTCATTCCAAATTTTAAGTTCTGGAGTGTAACTCTTCCATCATTGGTCGTAGACGGCTTATCCTACATTCGCGGCACCTATAAACCTGCTTACATCTCTGTCAGTTAAGCCCAAAATCATCTCTCTGGCTCAAAAACGGGTTGTGTAGTCATTATAAATTTTGTGCTGATCAGAAGTAATTGTCTACTGCAACACGAATGAGCATGTCTCGAACACACGTATACTGAGATCTGATGCATTTCTGTACAAAAGTTCGGTAGACTGTTAATGTTCGCTCCTAAGAGGGTACATTTCCCTAAACCTGCGTGTACAGATGGAACATTATTACTCAAAAAAAAAAATCTTTGCTAAAGGCACCGTAAAAAGTGGTTAAAACAACATTCACCAGCGAACAAAAGTTTAAATTCATTAGAGAGAGAATTGATTCGGGATTTTTTTGAAAGACGGTCAAAAATCGTATATTCGACTCCAAAATTTTCAAAGCGATTTAGAATGTCAGGCAGCGGCGGCATTGAGTCCAACAAGGATACGGCTACTATCAATAAAGTGATAAGGTGGTATTTCCATATTGCGCGGTGCCGGTCCTAAGCGAATACGCCCAGACGTATCATAATGAGACCCGTGACAAGGACAGAACCATCCATTGTATGCACCCTGTGCGTTTAAAGGTACACATCCCAAATGTGTACAAATGCCGACCAATACAAGCCATTCAGGAGCACCGCGATATCTAGCTTCATCAGGCTCTGGATCTGGCAGCTCTGATAATGGAGCGGACACAGACGCTTCTATTTCGGCAGGTGTACGATGTCTAACAAACAGAGGTTTACCGCGATACTTGAAAGTGACAGCTTCCCCTTCTTGAATGCTTGAAACGTCAATTTCCACATTTGCCATGGCGACAACGTCGCTAGCAGCGCCCATAGATTTCAATATTGGCATCACTAAATTCTTCCCAGTGGAAGCAATCCCCGAAAAACATGCACCGATGACAAAATAATTAAAAGCACGGTTCGATTCAAAATCACTATCGCTCGAATAACGCGATAATTGGTCAACTGGAAATTTAGCCACCTCCTTGATGTTCCCTAATCCATGCAGCCCTCGACCATAATCTTCGGTCCAAGTTAGTCTCGTTTGTATGAAACGAATTATTCGTCCTCTTTAAAGAGGGCCGTGGCCACTACTCCCTCTCAACGCTTCCTCAAGGATCATAAAAGAAAACCCGTGATTCGAGTACAGTTTGAAACATTGAGGTTGTCTGAAAAAAGGCCACAACCGCCGTCAAAACTTTAAAATGTTTCCCTTTATACTGCCACATACTCTTTGTCAAATCTGAAGTCCTTCGGAGGGTAATAGCTTTCTTTTGACCAGCGCTATTATTCAGACGAGGCACTTTTGATAAATGATTGGCTACTCGACTGATCAACATAGTTAAACTGGCATATATACTTCGACAAAAAAAATAGTGGTTTGAATAATACAGTAACACATAAAAACAAAATTTTGGTAAATATGAAAATTATAAAAAAAAATTCCCTTGAAGTATTCTCAAGGAAATGGACTCTCTCATGCAGCTCTAACCGGCAGAGCCATCCCTACACATCTTTCCCGCATGTAATTTCATTAAGCTTCAATACTTGCGACGACATTTATTCCGCATGTTTATGATGCATGTGTACAGGGTGAAACGCCCGCCAAGTCTACAAAGATGTGTGTACATATGTACAGCATACACAATACACAATATTTCGCCAAATAATTGTGGTCTTTGCGCATTCCTTTTCTCTCCTGACAATAACGTTCAAAATCAATCAAGTCTCCAAGACCTGAATGGCACTTTCTTCAAGATCTTTTAAATAGAATTTTTGTAGCTTTTCTGCTTCCTGGGGCATGGTTTCCGAAAAAACGTGTCGTGTATGTTCTTCTTGCATGATGATAGTATGAACCCATGTAATTCCTCTGGAGCAGCTCAATATTGCAGCTGCGAGCCAGTCTTCCCGTTGTGAAATCTGAGGAAACTGAAATTGGATAGGGATGCCGATATTCTGAGCAACACGCAGTACACGTTGACGTGTAGCACCCTTCAAAATGCTATAATCAGGAGCCGTCTCTAATATACCACTTTTGTGTATAACGATAAAATTGGATGAAATGCCTTCGGTGATAAATCCCTGAGGGTCACAAATGAGGATTTCTTCGCTACCTTCTGTTTTCTTTTTTTCTATGCGACGTGTCTCGGCTACCCACCGAGTACGCTTTATATTCTGGTCCAGACGAGTCAGAATGAACAAGTCAACCAAAACCGGTGGGGAAGGAGGTGGTGGCAGTGGTGTCAACACGACCCAAAACGTATAAAATTGCCAAAAAGTGCTCATATCTTCGTCAATTTTAAATAGGAAGTTTCCAGATAATGCGGTAGACCATGAACCCAGGTCATCATAATGATGTGCCAAGATGGCTGTGATACGAAATTCATCGTTCAGGGATGCCGATTTTCTCGCTTCAAGTAAACCCTTCCGTAATGATCGCAGAATAAGTTCCCTCGAAAATTTCAACGTAAAAAGTGAGGCCCATTTGCTGCAAGTCGGCTCGACTCTAGAAATAGAGGCTTTGAATAGATGTGTAAGAGAAGTAAAAAAAAAAACATCTAAAAGGTGCGGTACCTATTCGCTCTGCATGAATATCCAAATCAAAAATATTGGTTTGCTTCAGGGTACGAAAAACCGTATAGACGCCTTACATAGAAAGAGATCGGTAAGCTTAGATATATAGCATGAAGATATAGCCTTTGTTTGGCACTGACCATCCTGTTGCGCTATCAACTTCTTGAGATCAAAGTGCGCCGCTGAGGCTTCTAGTGTTTCATTTCTGACAATGAAGAATTTCAAATTGCTCACGTTCTCTCTCGCCATAATTTTGTATGCGAGTATACAACGTGGTTCTTTTAAAGGCTTGGTACACTCCGTCAGAGAAAGGATCTTTCAAAGATATATTTCCGGACGTGCGTACCACAGCCACAGATTTATACTAGATTTGGTCTGGTTACGAAGGCTAAAAAAAATATATATATAATAGATGTCGACTGTCTCGTCTCTATACAAAATTTACTGTCTCCGGATAACAAAAGATGGATAAGAAACTGGAAAAGATAACTGCGATTAACTCACAAGGTTCAGATAGAGATTCAAAGTGAAAGAGAAATATCGCTATTGAGATTTTGATGCTTCAGCCATCTGAGCTTCTAGTATCGTGCTTGTAGCATTCATTCGAGCTCCAATCAAGCTCTGAACCTGAACTTTAAAGTTAATTCCGATTCATCAGGGCCCCTTTTTAAGTTTGTAACTTGACGTACTTCGAGAAATTTGAGTATACAGCGGTCAATACACTCCAGTTCTCCAACTTCTAGGTCTGGTTCTGAAAATCCGTGAATACATTTTCGCCAGCACAACCGACGCGCTCTAGACGTGTACACATATGTTCAAATAAATATGCCTTTTTGATCAAAACCTAAATTAAATACATCGGGATCCGACAAATGGTACCTTGAAAACATCTTATTAGTTTGCTCTAACTCCTCAATATGTAAAAATGATGCCTGGCTAGCATTTTCAGCTGGACGCCTGTTCATGTTAGGACGGAGCGTTAATTATGACTTTTTTCTCCTGCCTAGTTCTATCCGTGCAATAAAAAGCGATAAAATAAATTTTGCTGAAATTGTTTATCATCTCTTATTCAATCCCTCTCTTCGTATCAAAACTTTTCACAGAGAACAAATATAGAACACACTTGAGCTTAGTTTAACAGCATAACGGCATCTTATGGCAGTATGCATGCGCCTTAAAAAGAGTGTTTTCTCAAATTGGATGTACACGAAAAGATAGCGGTGATCAACTTACTTTGACGTCAATTTAAAACAAACACTGTATTCTATGTATCGACCGAGCAAGACCCAACCATTGAAACGTCTCTTTCAGAGGTCTAGGCTATATATATATGTATTGTACACACATCAAAAAAAAATCAGGCATAACTTGTATACGTACTATGTGTGTAGTTTACATACAAAAAAGGGCCACGATCAAAGAGCATCGTATGGAGCATATCTCGGAGGTGAAGGCACATATCTCGGAGACGTAGGCGCATAACTGGGAGATGAGGGCACATAACTAGGAGACGAGGGTACATAGTTGTCGGCAGGTGGATTATAAGAGTTTGACCCGGTGGATGCCAGGCTTCCATTTTGAGCGAGTGTCTGGAGCTGTGCATGCAGCTGCGCAAGAAGCTGAGGTGAAAAAGAGGTTTGAGATGAAGTAGAAGGGGGCTGCGGCTGTGGCGATGGGCGGGCTGCACTTGGCTGTGTAAGGAGACTAGCCAAATGCTGAGTGACAGGGGTGGCACTAGGCTGTGAATTAGTTTGCACCAGAGAATTGTACCGCGATAACTGGTTGAGAATTTGAGAATGCTCCCCTCCACCGGGAACGGGCTGCGCAGTTGGTGAGTAAGTCGTGTTCAGATTCGAGACTGGCGCTACCACAGATGCATTATACGACGGATATTTTGATGGAACAGCAGGATAAGGTGGCTTAGAGTATCCCTGATCTAATCGATAGGAATCTGGTGCAAAGAGTTTTGTCAGTGTATATGTCATTTTTTAGAATGATTCTTTATGAGAATTGCACTAAAAGGGGGGTATTATTGCGGTCTCGACGTACTTTGATAAGGTGGGGCCGCTCCAGGGTAATTATATATTGATGCAGTAGGGATAGAAGGAACATTATTACCCTGATACCTCGGAATTGGCGGCGGGAGATACATGTTTTTTTGTTTACCATAGAGAGACTCTGGATCGTAAGCGGGCGAACGTGAATAGTTCATGTCATTTTCGACATGCTCTACGTGCGATTCTCTTCCACCTCTTCATAGTGAAACAGTCCAAAGTCAATCAACTACTCAAATTCGAGTTTTATGTTCAGGGTAACGTACTTTGTCAGATTGGCGTATCTAGCTTCTACTAGTCCTCCAAACAAAGCGCTACCATCAGCATGCGCAATGGCATTCTGTGCATGTCTCGTATCCCAATAGTCTACGAATTTTGTCCTTTAGAAACGCGCAAGGGCAGTGTTACTGTGCTGTACGACGACGTAATAAAAAGAGAAAATGGATACAAATGTCGTACACAAAGTTTTTACCACGTCCATCTCGAACTTCCCGAACTTCTCCCCATTGAGAGAACACATCATAAATCTCTTGGTTGCTAACCTCTTTGACGTTCTTGATCAGCACAAATACCGACCCCTATACATAGTTTATATCCCATAAAGAGGATTAGATACAATGCTCAAACACATCTCGTGTCAGAATAGAAATTCTTTGTCGGAGAGAACGTACTAAATTGTAGTTACTTTCCTCCTTGTCAGAGCCATTGGATGCCTCATCTCTTGGAAGCGAGTAGTGAATTGTCACCTTTAGGAATTAAAGAGAAAGACGTTTTCATGCAATTCAAAGTAAGTGATCAGAGAGCTTTTATAATCAGGCACTATTGTCACTCTTTTTGCATGATAAGATCTTTCTCGGACAATGAGATTGAAGTGAGAAAGAAAGAATTTGGTCACATACATTTCTGTTGCCAATCGAAACTCCTTGCAGTTTTGTTTTTGCCTTGTCAGCATGCCTTATGTCGAACTTAGAGAAGAGAAAATAGTGGTGGGAATAAAAGGTCTCAGAAAACTGGTCGGATAGGTGTACCGCGAATCAAAGAAACAGAAAGAGTGAAAAGGTGGGTGTAAAAGGGAACGAAAGGGAAAGAAAGGGGGTAAAGGGCGCATTCTTCTTCAGCAATAAAACAATACTCTGTGCATGGGTTGGCCTCGAGCGGTAAACTCGAAAAAGGATAGGAAGAGGGGTAAAGCTTTGTCATGGGCATGGCGGATGAGCACAATTCAGAGGAACAATTTTTCACGCAGTGGAAACGTGTACAGGACAATGATGAGAGGAAATCCCAGGAGATAGAAAAAAGATCACCACTTTTTGGTTTCATGAAGAACAGTTGAGTAAGAGATGCCAAAAGAGGATATACTTTAGACACAGCAGAAGAAAGAAATAAATTCTGAATGAAATAGACGAGTAGTAAATGTGGCGACTAGGAAGAGAGAGTAGAGAGGTATGTGTAGAGGAAGAGCATTCATGACTGCTTTTAGAAAGAGAATAAGCGAGACGGTGAAGCCATGGTGACGATAGACTGTGTAAATCCAACATTCATATCTCTCATAGATCAGAGGCAACATCGCGTTCCCTTTTGCTTTACCCCGCACACTGAAAATAAGACTTCCCCTCGTTTTACTCGAGTTCATGCACTGCTTGTTAGATGCTGAGAAATGAAGGTGCGGTGTACACGTACATATGTAACGAACGCCAACCCCCGTGCTTCAATCAGATTAAAAACTCGACTTAGTGGGCCATACTTGCCAAATATCCTCTCAATCTCCTCCTGATTTATACGATAGTCAATGTTTCTCACGAAGAGAGTCCTAGACGGTTTTTCGCGCTCGCGCCTCATCTCATGACTCATGTCCTTGGTCTGGACGGATCGCCTTTCTATACAGCACACGCAAGAAAGATTTGCACAACGAACACATCATAGAGAGGAGTATTCAAAGAATGAGGCGTCGCGGATGAGAGAGAATAGGCCGTGTTTTAGAGTACCGTGTATATGAGATGTACGGTGCAGCATACACGCGCATATCAAGTCAGTGATGCGCCTTGGCTGTTTCCCTTTTTCCTTCTTCAACTCTCACTGGCTCAGTGCCAGCTGATCCAGAAAGTACATACCGAAAGCACGGCCTTGATGATAGGGAGGCTCATGGTCGTTGGAATCTCTAGAACCTCTGCCGTACGGATGATATCGGCTCATTTTTACAAGTTCAGGAAAAGACTTAGTTTGAACAGAATACCCGCATACAGGGCCATGTATGGACAAAGGACCAGAGGCGAAACAACGATTAAATAGGCAGAAGAGGTTAGCAGTCTTACCACGCGGGGTGTGTCTAAAGCAATTTTGAAATACAATTTAAAGGTTTTGTACACAATTGTATTGGTTTTCACTTAACACAAAAAAAAAAGTTCGCATAAAAATGGTCGGTCAAAGGACCGTCGATAATAAATATAGAATGGCATGCTATATTACACCATATGTATATATACTATATATATACAGGCTAGTCATACGGTAACGCAAGCCACTCATGTGACGAGGTCTTAGGATGCACATAGTTGTGTTGTTGTGACCAAGGGCACACGACTTTCAGATGAGCCAGTTCATGCATCGGCGGGAGGTAATACGTCCTCCTTCTGCGCCTCTTCGTTCCCGGAGTGAATTTTCCACATGTTCGGAACGGACTGATTCCACTTACCAATCGTCTTGCGATCCAACCTGCAGCCAAAAACAGTTGTTACTCATTTTGCCAGATGAGGGAACAATGTACAGGACGCTTTTACCTTGGAGAGCTTCCAAGAGGGTAGTGCGCCTTTCTCTAGTTAACATACGAAACAGCTGAGTTACCGACCAGGAGCTTCCCGCAGGTAAGGGTTGACAGACAGAAGCCGGCAACACATAAGGCTATGATAGGATATATCTAGGGCGTGTGTGCAATGGTGCGCAGTGGCCAGCGTCACACGGTATTTTCGCAAAAACAGGTCTTGTCAGAAGAGAGATACATTCTTAAAGATGCTCCGCACGAATATCAAGGCATATGTACATACAGACTTCGTTTTTAGCCAGTGATGCCTCGCGGTGTGAACGTCTAATCAATTCGGTTTAATACAAGACCGCTCGAGAGATAAGGCAGGGGACCATGCACAGCGAGCAAGAGCAGCGGTGTCATGCCCTCCCCCTCCCCTCAAGATGAGGCCAAAGGAAAATCTTAGTTGTCAGATACATTTCCTGTCTTTCACGTCTTGGTTGGATGACTGCTGTAATGTACGCCTCTCTCGACATATGCTCTGTGCTCTTTGTACGCGGCACAACGCCGCAAATATTGAGAAATAGTATAAGGCTGCCCCATTCACGCACCCTTTCCGTACAAATGATCACCAGTCATGTTGTTTTGATAAGAAGCCTCTATGTAAAACAAATTAGAGCAATACTAACCTCGGCGCCCTGATGCAGAACTAACGCCTTGATACACAACTCTCGTACACACAAATTAATAAACTTGTGGTTTTTTCTCGAAGTATAGCACGGGTGTGTATACACAAGAAGGTGAACCATGAAAATGTGTTTTTTTTTATATACAATCCCGGTCTGAGATTTGTGTGCACCGAGTACGATACAGAGAAAAAGAAATTTGATTTTTTTAGAAGTACATCAAGATGCATTTGTACATCCGAGGAGAGCATGAAATCTTTTTGGTCTCTCCCTAATCAATTTGTCAGGGAGTACCGTCTTTCTATAGAGTCTGGTCGAATCAAAGAGCCAATATGGTGGAAATATATAGTTTCTGAGCAGCCAGGCCAATACTACATTGCTGGCGAAAAGCCTTGGAAAGAGATCAAATTTCCGACAGATGCATATCGCCGCCTTTATTACAAAGATTATCCGTTCGAATCGAATCTTTATTCACACAGCTCAGTTCCAGGTATGTGCGTGCGCGTATAGGATAGGGGGTACTTCGAAAAGAGAGCAGATTCGACAATATGTTCCTCGTTCGTGTGCCATGTATGGAGGCCTATGCGATGTGTGTGGAGGGGACGGCGTACATTCGCTCGGGGGAATATAGAGAGAAATAACGCCACTCATGCATGGTCTGACCTTTGTATGGGAATGGTGGTTATTTAGGTGAGTCCAAGTACTACAAGGCACCCGTTGATCGGTTTATAGAGCGCCTTCAGGAATTGATTCAGCAGGGTTTAGATGGTAATCTAGCGTATTTGCAGTGCAAGAAAGAAAAGGACATGCAAGACGAGTGCCAGGATTTAGAAAGGTATTTTTGTGCACATCAGGCAGTTCATCTGTATGGCTTGAATTTTGACGAAACAGAGGAATCAGAAAACCAAAAACAGAGACAAACGCCATATGAGAGGGCTAGGGCGGCTATTTTCAAGGATACTCGAGACCGTTTAAGACGCATTATTAGAGCTAAGCGTGAGATCAATCCAAATGCCAAATTAACTCGTAAAGATGTGGAAAATCTGTCTCAAGAGGAAATTTTTCATTATATTCGCACCAATCCTGAAGATGCATCCTATCTTGATTCCAGTGTCTTTTGGGGAATTAATCATGTGTTTGATCCGCAACCTTGTTTTGAAAATGCTAATGATCGCGCTGTGAAAGAATACTTCGGTGTCCCTACGTGTTCCGATCCGTCTAAATGGGCCCAAGCTGAAATCACTCAAGAAAACCTCGATGGACTTCTCGAAGATACTCGAAAGCTAATTTTGAGTATGAATGATGAAATGGGCATCAAAGAACAAGAGGAATCACTTTTCGATTCTCTTAGTGAATCTGGGAGAATCGATGTGTTATCCCAATGGATGAACTACATGCCCGATAGCAAAGAATGGCTTGAAAGGCCCTACTATTCTTCAAGTTTATCAGAACATTTACAAACCTACGAAAAAGACATATCACAGTCATCCATGGGAATTGACCCGATCGGCGCGGAACCTGACGTTCTTAAAGGAATCATTGATAAACGATTCTCTGAATTTGATGCTGAATGGGAAGACCATCGCAAGAAGACGGGCCTAAAATAATGCATATCATGGTGGTGTTGCCACATAGAGGAACAGAAATTTTTTTTCCCCCTTAGAGCTGTCAATCGATTCTGTACATAAAGTTTTTTCAAAACATGTGGTAACGATGGAAAGCTACTATTTCCTTTTCCCGAGCATGCCTTAGTGAGGACGTTTGATAGCGCGATCTGGGATCCTGTGTCTCTAGAATAGGAACCGCTGAATACTTGCGGGAAATAAGATGACACTTTTACTAATTCTCTTAAACGTCTGTTGTTATAGAAAAAAATAATATACCGTTTTTTATAGACTTACTTACCTCTCTTCCAGAGCATTTGAATCTGGCGTCTGAAACCTCTTTTTTTTAATAAGCGATTCAGCCCATGTCCCTCGCCTTTTCAATAGACGAGGCGAGAGACGAGCTTGTAGTTCGTGCATTTTTCTCAAAAAAATGTGGGTGTTGGCAAATTTTTTTGCAATAGCTAAAAAATAGATTACTCAATCTTGACTGATATCAGGATAGTCCTGGTCCAGATAATACAGCCTGACATTCGAGTCTTCGCTACCGGAGGCAAACCTTTCAAAAAAAAAGTGTGAGAAACGTCAAAAGAATTGTGTTTCCTACATGCAGCTGGAACAATGTATATGCGGATACGTACATGGACCCATCTTGCGAAATGTCCAACGTAGTTAGTGGACCGAAGTGTCCTTTGGAGCCTGTGGCAGAGGAGCCGATAGAGCCAATTTCATGCTCATAAATTTTGTGGAAGAATCTTGTTCTAAATTGTCTGGTGTCGAGGTTTGACGTGGTCACGTTTTCTGTACCTTCTCCGCCCCCCAATAAGACATGGTTCTTCGTAGGTGAGATAACAGCACAGTTGACAGAACGCCCAGCTTCATATGTTTTTACCACTTCTAGAGTATTTGCATTTAATAGCTACAATTTTTTTGTCAGAAGTTTCAAAAGCGTATTTGTCTCGATAAGAACACGTACCTTCGCCGTCCCATCAGCGGATGCTGTGATAATAAATCCTTTTTCCTTATCAAAGTTGAATTCTTTGATTTCTTTGCGATGAACATTGCAAACTTCTTTAATAACGTTACCTGTCTTCGCATCGAAGATTGTGAGTCCGCATTTGTCTGAAGTGTATATCCACTTGTCCAAACGTCCCCATTTCACCCCTGAAAATTTTTGCTTCTTAGTAATGGCATATGACGCAAGTTTTTGCGGCGTGTCAGATGGTCTCGACCAATCGTAAATAGAAATGTGAGGATCAATTCCTGTGCCTACAAACGAGTCTGTAACAACTAGGAGACGTTTCGCATCCAACGTCCAGTTTACCGCACGAGTGGGTGCACTGCAGAACAGAGAATTAGTTTTTTCTTTTTCGTTAATGCATCAGTCATTAAAACCAGTACATACGTTAACTTTATAGTTGCAAGACATTTGCCGGTTTCCACGCTCCAGATCCTAGCGGTGTTGTCTCCAGACGCCGTTGCGAGGTATTGAGAATTGTCTAAAAAGCAAAAAAAATACAGATTAGTAAATATATCAGATTAGTGCGGCGATATCGCCCTTTAAAAAAATTTATCTTTACAGCGCCTAGAGGCTTGTGCAGACCAATCTTCGGTCGTAGCAGCCTGCAAATACGTAGGAAGATGGCAAAAAAGACAGACGTCGGATACTCCGAAATGTCGCGGTGTATGAGAATATAAACCAGAGTCTTTTCGGTAGAGAGAAGAACTTGTCACGGCTTTTCCGATTAAATACGTACATGTTACATCACAGTTCCATACAGTTCCACAATGTCCATCGTATGTACCGGCTAGCTCGCCTGTATCTGTGAACCAGACGCATACGGTCGACTTCGCCGATTTGCCGCAAGTAAACAATAGATCACCCTCAGGGTTGAATTTTACATGCGTGATAGGGCGTTCATGTCCATTTAAAACAAGGATGGGCTAAAAAAATGATAAGCAATTGATGGCAATTCGAGAAAGAGGCCGGTGATATATGATGAATTCAGTTATGATGTGAGTGAAGCTGTGTATAGAGACGAAACGCACCATCTTTTTTAAGGAAAAACAAGATTACGTTTGGCAAGTAGAGCTAACTCTACACGGAAGTTTTATTTTTTTTTTGATTACCCCTAAAGGCCAATCTTTTTTTCTGTGTAGCTTCAAACCTCGCGAAACCAATAGCTCGCTTTTTCGATGCCATTTATGATCCGAGACTTGTACGTAATGCGGAAAATGCTCAAAGAAGAGTTGAAGTACGTACGAAATAGAGACTGCGAGTTTGAGGGGGAACTCCACACCGATGTGCAATATCTCTGAATTGCGCAACCGAACGCCAAAAAAAAGTCGGTAGAGAGAAGAAGAGTAAACAAAAATCATTTCTGAAATGTGATTTTGATGTCCGCTATACGAAGGCAACTGTTTCACTGAGAGACTTGAATATTCACACGACCCAGCCGAAATGCATCGGACCTCGTGTAAGAGGAGATGCAAGACCTGATCTTTATTGATTCGAGTAAGATGGGCAATGGAGGGTTTTTCTGATTGTCGAGGGGTGAGCGCTATTAGATGCATGAATCGATTCCAGAGAAGTGAAAAAAAAATAATTGTACCAGCCACAGATTCATGTCTTGAAATGTATTTACAGAAGGAGAAATATGGCCAGAAATTGTCTGGGGTATTTTTAGAGATATGGAGAGGTCTAGAGGATGAGGTGAGATGGGAATGCCTTAAGAGGGGGTTGTTGTTATTCGAATTTGAATGCTCGCAGTAGGGTAAGATGAATGTTGTAATCGATAAGCAGGATAAGAGTGAATAGGACCTATCAGAAATAGAAGGACCAATCAAAACAGGATGCGCATGCTTCAGACCCATCAGGCGTGTATGGGGCGATGGACGTGGATGCGCAACTTTTTTTCGCTCATTAGGCATTAGGTCAGGAACATAGCGATATGAATTATTTACCAGAACAGAGAGATAGGCCTGGGGTTTTTGGTCATCTAGCCGGAATAACATTGTTAAGGTGATATTGCTTGCTAATAGGCGCATATCAAAAAAAAAGGAATGAAATGTTCTTGGTTGACCGAGGATGGAAAGAAATGAAAACAATAGCACTCATTCGGCAGCAGAAGTTTTGCATCTCTTGAGGGGAATATCTCGTCCAAATTCATCCACACCGCCACTTTCCAGAGGTGTTTCATCTCTTACCTTCTTTCGATATCTATCTGAATCATCATAATCAGGTTCCCGGAGCCGGTGATGTCTACTCCCTCGGTGGTACCGAGTTTCTGAAATATGTCGATCATCAGGATCGCTAAACCGACGCTTAATCCCGCTATCGTTCAAATGCTCATGTCCGCTCTGATATTCCCCTCCGCTTCCTCCTAAAATATGGTCAAATTGCTCAGAGTACCTACCAGCATGATACCCATCCATTCTAGATGGCTGATGACTATATCTGTTAATGTAGCCGCCGCCTTCAGAAGGTCCCGAATAACCTCCGTACGAAAATGAATGTCCGCCCGCGCCGTATGCACTACCACTTCCGGGATTACCACCAAAAGAGGAAGAAGATGCAGCGTACGTCGGGTGACGATGAACGCCCCCCGATCCAGCGCCATATGGGCCACTCATATACCCACCACCGCCATAAGCACCAGGTTCGGGTGCCTGGTCATGTCCACTGTGCTTCCCACCCATCTGACTACCTACGTCATGAGTCTTTTTAATCTGAGAAAAATCACTTCTTTCGGGATCATACACGTCACGAAATTGATCTCTGATCTGTCCTCCGTTCGTTCCACGGCCGTACTGTCTTCCCTCCACAAAACCAGTATCCCAATCCACTCGAATAATCCGATCATCTAATTTGGTTCCATTGATGTAGTAAACACAATCTTCTGCGGCTTCGTGTGTGTAGTATCTACAGCGGAAGCAACCTCGTTAGTATAGGACTACAACGCATGGTGTAGAGTACGCGCGCGTACTAGTACGATGTGTGCACGAGTGTTATATTGTGTATACGTAGGTATGATAATAGGTACCATACACTCTTCTGACACATATGCCTCCGTTATCAAAAAGGGACCATCATTTTCACGTCTCCGCTCCCCAGCTGTTCGCATACCCCACTCTCGAACGTACTCTACAAAGCAAAAACCGCAAGGGGTATGTGTGTATTTGTTAAGGCCCATCAAAAGCCTCTTGATCTGTCCCACCTTCGAAAAAAGCTCCCAAATCTGCTCTTCTGTTGTGTAAAATGAGAGGTTGCCAATGTATAGAGTCGTACTCTTAGAAAGTACTCGGGTATACTCCTCGAAAGTACCAGACCAATATTTCAACGAGTAGTTCGTGGCATAATTTTCTCGCTTATATAAATGTGCCATATTTGAAGATTGGCTCGCGCATAGACAGAGCACGTCTCTGCAAATGCTGATGAGACAAAAGATACAAAAGGATTAGAGGCGGAAAATGGCCAATTCGGTCCAGCTTAAAAAAGTGCTTGAAGACAGTGTATAGAGAGTGAAACTACAATTAAATAAAAAAAAAAAGTAGTGCAACCTTTTTTTCCTCCTTCATACACGACTAATGACTATTTATATATATTGTATGTTCATAGGGACTCAGCACCTCTTATACTGGCCGCTGGCAAGGACGTGCATAGTTTGCACAACTGCATGCGCTCTTATTTGTATCCTGATCCGAGGCCAACATCAGTCCGATTAGGTCAAGAAGGGAGCAACAGGGGATGCAACAGAGCTGAATGAAGCACCTTTTTTAGGGTTGAAGGACAGCCGAAATCCATCAACGACAGATTTGATGATTAATCAAATTTATCCTTTCTCTTTAAAATTATGTGATGTACACTCTCTTTGCATCTTTCATAAAATATGATGTATGCGTTTTCGGGTCGACAATACTTCCGTCTGGACTCATCTTTTCGAGTTCCTCGAGGGCAGACCGAGAGTAAACATTCCCGCTTGGCAAAACCATTGGGAAATTGTTTTCATCCATGACACATTTAGATATTGGGCATACCAAAGAGCTAGTGAACTTAGAAGCAATAGGAATCTGCTTCACCACCTCGCTCAGTTCAGGCATGCATGCAGGACAATCCTGGTTGATGGGCTCCTTCCCACATTTCCTTGAAGATTATATTTCAGTTTGATGTGTTGAAAAAGAAAATGTATCAGCTTAGTCGAGTTATCAAAAATAATTGCATAAAAATGTTATATCTTTTCACAAAAAATACAAAAGACAACATAGAATTGACCAACTGTCATTTTAGCAAAAAAACTTAAATCGTACGCACATACGGTGTTTTTAGAGAGACCAAGCCAGCTTTGATAACAATGAAAAGTAATGGCTGTAACGGTATACCATAAAGTTCGTTGAATACATCTAAAAATAGCTCGATTAATTTTTTTTTACGTTCAGGCCCAAAATATTTTTTGTGTATATCTTCTTTTTTTTGGGATAGAAAAAGTGTTCCCATATTACGGCTGACTTCTTCTGAGTATTCCGTTCCTTTTTTCATATACGGGGCTAAGAATTTCTGAGAGTATTGTATAGCTTCAGTTTCATTTCCTTCATTTACGAGAACCGCAAAATTTTGTATAAACAACTCCATTTCTAGCTTTGACGCGCAATTTGTGGCATGTTGAGTCTTTTTTATCCTCGGTCGATTGGCCTGTATCCATTGCATGGCTTTAACATAGTTTTGCTCTTGCATTGAGATAATGACAGGTTTCACTTTGCCGAGATATAGATCTAAATCTTGGAATTCCTAATTAAAGACATGTGTCAACAAAATATTGCCAAGTTCTGCACTTTTTCTCATAAATATTGGCGTACTTTCAAGTTCGCCTCTTGAATATAGCTAGATGCAACATCATAAAAAGTATGACGGACCAAATATTCTACGACGAGACGGTCTAATTGGGAGAGATACCATTCCTCAAGTTTGGCAGAGTTCTGTCTGTTTTATATCAATAGAAGAACATGAGAAATTTGCAAATCCTTTCTGTATAGTATAACAGAATGTTGAGTGTTCTTCGTACGTTTTGGTCAAGTTTGCATACTCTTTCAGTGTTGAGATTCTTGCTTTCAGCTTGCCTAAAAGCATTTGCTCTTGTTTATCAACTTCCTCTAGCTTGAGGGCATAGCGAAGGTTCGTGCAGCTTAGTATATAAAAAGAGTTCTTCTATAGAAGTCATTCAAATCTACAACTTTTGAAAAAGAGGTATCTGTTTGTACGTTACCTTTTTCTTGAGAACTGTCAATTTTTTCACAATTTGTTGGACGTCCGTCAAGCATTCTCTGTTTGTGATACATTCTCTCTTTTCAAACAGTTTTCGAATTGAAGCCGTCACATCAGAAATTTCATTTTCGATTCCCTTGGTGGAGGTATGAAATAAATTCTTTAGCCTCCGCAAAGGAATTTGGAGAAAAGGTATTTCTATTTCCATCAGTTGAAATTGAAATGCCAAGATAAATAACTTTGCACATCCTCACAAAAAAAATGCATTTTTTTAAGATAATATCTCACCGGTTTATTATAATAAAGATATGGCTAGTAAGTCCATTTTGCATACACACGATTATAATTTTATCGAGGCATTGGATAGTGAAAGAAAAGTAACTGGAAATTGGCTGTTGCAGTTAGACTTAGATGAGTTCTGAGGAAGTTTTTGAACAATGATCTTTATTCGCTATATGCTTTATTTTTTAAAAGACGTGCTTTAGAGAAGCGGGTTTTTAGGCGTGAAATTAAAAAGGGTTTTTTATAGACGAGGGATTCGAGATGCTTGAAGTCAAAAATTCGGGATTCAGCGAGATTTTTGATTTTATATTCATAGCATCATTAGCTGGAAATTGATCATAACTTTGGAAGCACTGTTGACTAAGCGGGAAAATTAGAGGATTATTCAATAATTTTTTTTAGGCGTTGAAAATATATTTTTCCCTTCATTTCAGAAGTCTATTGACAAATGAACGTGAGTGGTGGCCATTCGATGATCTCTGTTTGAATCCAGGTTTAGTTCGCTTACGGCTCGCCGTTTTTAAAGAGGAAAATTTATGTCATCTTTTGCCGAGTCGGTTGATTCAAAGCCAGTTTCTTCTTCTGGTTCTATTCATAGATCAGCAAATAATTGTTCCAGAACTACTGAAGAGCTGAGTGCCGAGTTGGAACAGTTAGAAATTAGAGACCAGTTTTTACAAAAGCAGACACTTCGCCTGGAAGCTTCTGTGAAGGCACTTCGACGGCAAGTTTTACAAAGGGGTGAAAAGATTTCAAGTCTTTCGAAGCAGATCTGCGAAAAAGAACAGCTCTTGAAACAGCATGACGTCGTTCTGGCCGAAAAAATAAAATTAGAAGTGGAATTGAAGATGAAGCAACTGAAAATTTCTAAACTTTCTGATAATTTTGCTAATTGCCAAGAGGAAAATCGACGGCTTCAAATAGATTCAGAATACTTAAAATCAAAGATATGTAAAAATGAAATTTTGATTGAGCAATTGAATGCTACGATAAAAGAACAACAAAAATGCAAAGACACTTCAGTGTCTTATTCGTGTAAATACCAGGTTCAGCAAAGCAATTATTGGTCCAGTCCAAAAGGAACTATCGGCGTCATCAAATTCAGATTCGCAAATACGGATTCATCCTCGTCCATTTACTCTACCTTGCTTGAAATTTATATCTCTAAAAAGCAGCATTTTTATAGACCGGAGTCAATCTCTTCGATCCAACAAATCTCGAACAAAAAGCTTAACATCAACTTCCAAAATGGAAATTCTGAGATTTACGAAGTATCGGATCACAACACCGAAGAAGTGGTTTATTCCTTGGTTTACAATCTGGGCATCAAAAAAGAAAATAAAAAACCATCCTAGAGGGGCTTTTAAACAGGTTAACTTGAGCCTTGCGTTCGGATTGAGCATTTCGTTGAAACTGACATTCATGCCTTCTCGGGGGATGTTGAATTATATCATTCATCAAGATACGGTTCGAGTCGTTTCGAATTTCGGTGGTTGTACCATTCTATTTTGACAAAATTCAAAGAGCCTTCAGGTCTTTAGTATACTCGTCCAACTTTGTTCAAATTTGCTGGTACCTATTAAGGTAAAATTCATTGTAGTCAAGTTGAGTGTTCAAGCTCAGAATGCTGCGATCGGAGCAGTCTAAATTTTGGAATAGAGAAGTCGCTTCAATAAGCATTTTGTGGTACTTATCAAAATTATTTTCAAATCGTGTAATCGTCGTTTCAAATCCCTTTTTTGTCAGAAATTTTGACGCTTCGTAAGATATATTTTTGCCCTTCATTCTGTTTTCCTTGACGCGTGAGCTCCACTTTCGGTTACTCGTAGGAACGCCAGCAAATGTTGTTGTAGGCTCCTCATTCTCTTCCTGCACCAGCTGTGGAATAAACCGTTCAGTGTAGTTACAAAAAATGACGCAAATTGACAGTAGTTTGGTGGTGATCA
Source organism: Schistocerca gregaria (assembly GCF_023897955.1). Lineage (NCBI taxonomy): Eukaryota > Metazoa > Arthropoda > Insecta > Orthoptera > Acrididae > Schistocerca > Schistocerca gregaria. Next base: position 50,003 of record NW_026061953.1, on the reverse strand, counting down.
TGACCAAGTTCAAATCATCCAAGAGGCAATTTTTATAGCACTCGTTTAAAAACTGCATGTGGGCATTCAAAAGTTCTTCCACGGTCTGGACTCTTAGTAGAGCCTCCTCCAGCTTCTGATAGAAATACTCAATAACCTCAACTATCATATAATAGTGAACGCTCTGAATTAGACGAGACATTCTCTGTCGCAGAGAAAAGCATCGCAGCAACAACTTGTAATGTGTCTCCATCTCCTCGTCATTTGAGCTTATTCGGCGGTCCGACGACTTTCGAGAATTCAACGTGCTACCGCCATACTCCGAGAAAAACATCCCCTTGGTCAGCTGTTGAAGCATCCACGAACGATCTAATAACCTCTCCACATAAATCAAATAAAATAACTGCCTAAATAAAATTTGATATATCTCAAGCGCATCTTCGTTGAGCACCATCGCTAACGGCCAATCTACCTCCCATCGAACGGCCAGTGCTTCTAGTGCCGAAATTTCATTTAGTTTTCTGTCAAAAACCGTCCCCTGTCTATGTCTCATAATCAGCTGATTGACCAGATTGTATGGTAAAAACTGCACTTTGATACCTTCCGTCGCCTCTTCCTCACGATTCATGTTTGCTCTCACCATCGTGTCCAACAACACCTGCATATTTGCCACTGAAACTTGGCTAGCCGGCTGCTTCAACTCTTCTTCTGCTAGCTGCATAAAATGAATCCACGAGTCACCCTGTACCAGCAAAAAATAGCATTTGATTGCCTTCAGTCTATCTACTAAGTGATACTCATCCAATAGCATTCTTAACAGCTTTCCACTGGCGCACTTGTAAGCATCGCTTACCAAATGCACAAACGTCCGGTCAATTTTCGCCGTGTCAAATTCAATTCCCTTTTCAAGTTTCGGCAAGTACCCATCGTCTAACTTCTCCAATCCCCTAGAACCGCATGCTCGAAGCACATTGATATATTTCCCAACTGCCAGAATCTGATCCAATACACTTTCTAAAAATATCGGTACTTTTCCGTCTCTCAACTTGTAACATTTCCAATTCATCCCTTCTCTCCCAGTGCCCATTTCAGCATCTGCCTCATTTTCTCTCACTTCCTCCTCTTCCTCCTGCACCAAAAATTCACCATACGGATCCTTGATGCGGCCCTTGTAAATCCAAGATTTCAGTATCTTCCAATATTCTTCACTTGTACGCTTAAGCAAAAATAAAAACAATTCTTGTGTATTTTCACCCATCATTTCCTGCCATTTTTTATACAACAAATTCAACAGGTCCCCTCCTATTTTTTTTTCTTCGCTTATCTCCCAAACCAAATTCCTAACTAAACCTAGTATCTCCAGGGCACTCTGGATGTAATACCACAACTTTTGTAACGTAAGGCGCCTTTTTCTCGCAAAATGATCCAGCTGGCCTACCAATATCAAATAGTCCGACAGTAATGTCCCCAATGCATCCACAAGAGCCTGGGCCACTCTGCCGTACTCCATTTTTGAATATTCGTCCATAAATGCATTAATTTCAACGTAACATTCGCATAACGGTAATATCTTATTCGATAAGCCGACCAATGATACATTCAGTAAACGTCTTGCTTCTCCTGAAATCGAAACTCGGCATTTCCTCAATGCCCCGCATGGCTTTTCATCTCTTTTCTGCCCAGTACATTCTTCAATCACAACATAGCGTCCTCGAATGCCTATCATTGCATACAACAACTCCTCAACCAACGCCCCTTCTTGTACCTCGAATTGACTCATTGAAGTCTCTCCCGTTCTTGTTTCCAATGAAAAATTCAAATCCTCTTTCGGATAAAGTTTGTTGAGCGCCAAGAAATTGTTGGACGTGCCAGGCCTTGAGTAAAACCATTTCGGCAATTCGATCACTTTGAATTGGGTAAACTCCTTTCATAAGTCATATTGTACATGTGGTGTATATGTATCGCTATGTGAAATTTAAAAAATAATTGGACAACGAAACGAGTACAATTTAGCACCTAAGTTTTTATCGTACCCACTGATGCTTGGGAGGGATCCGCTGTTCGAATCTTGAGCTCTGTCTGAAGCGCTCTTTTTATGTAATCATGAATTAAATATTCAATGTAAGAAGGGTCAAAGTCGCTCCATCCATGCCTCAACATAGTTCTTGTCTCAGAGTCTTGTAAGAATTTCATCAAAAATAGCAAATAGCCCTGATAATCTCTGTCGTTCAAATATAATACTGTCAGTCAGAATACGGACGTTAGAATATAGGGCAGTTTTTTTGTTCAGAGGGATAAAAATGTACCGATTAAAAGTTGAAGACTGACATCTGTTTTTCAGACGCTCGGGGTCATCTACGTAGTTAGAAATGACAGTAATTAATCTCTTCGACATGGACGCATGGTCTCCAAACAGACTTTTGTATCGAGCTACAAGCAAGCTGAACGCTTCTGACATCAGACGGTTCTTTTCAAATCCTTTTGTGCTCACTAACACATCTAAAATTGCTTCTACGAAGAGCACCTGGATGGGGTGCGCGTCATATGCGCAAAGCTTGGACACGCCGCTGCTGTCCATTGGCCGACAGACATGGAGTAAAAATGTTTCTCGGCCTTCTTTTTCCCTATTAGAATTTTTTCAACCTTGCTGCTTTTAAAATCCCTTATACAAACACACGCCTTGGCGTATTTAAGGCATGGATATTCGTACTGGAAAAAGGTGCGATTTTTGCAGAAGAGGCTTGGTCAATTTGTATTTAACGGATATCGAGCTCGCTATGGAAGTTGATAAAAAGTTTTTGAGTATTAGTCACTTCTTTTTTTATAATAAGTTTGCGCACATTCTTTTCATTTGCATTTTCTGGCTATCGATGTATTACTAATAACAATAAATTTCAGGCGTCGAACTTTTTATCTGAAAGATGCGCTCCATAGATGATGTACAAAATCCAGCCATAAAGCCACTGGCTCAATTAATCGGCCGGGCGACTCAAATCATAGACAGCATTTTCGAACTTGGAAAACAAGTTCCCTCTGTCTTTGATTTAGCTGACAAGGAAGCTCAAAAAGCGTATGGTAGTTACTTGTTAGACTTCAAGTACATTGTGCAGCGAGAAAACTTTGATTTCGAGATGAGAAAAGATCCTGTATCCTTGACTTCACGTCTATCTCTCTTCTAATACATGAAAGATGATTCGGAACCTTTTTTTCACCGAAAACCAAACATCTGCTACAATTCCTTCTTCATAGCATAAATATCTTCGGACTTCCTTAACTTAAAAAATGCATTTTCCATACCGAATTGCTATTGTCTCTATAGAATTACTTGAGCCTAGACAAGGAATTTCGAAGCCAGTATCTACCCCTTCTGAGGCGCTTTTGGCTCCTATTTCAAAGTGTCTACCAATACGCAGCTGATTTAAATCAGCAGATCAACTCGATTGAAGAGGGGGAATATTCACAGTACACCTTAGAGGTACGATTTTTCTACATGAAATTAGGGCAGTTTCGGGTTGCAAAAAAAAATTCTTAATCATGTTCAATTGAATGCAGACCACCTTTGAAAACCCGTCTGAATGCAAAATTCCGTGCTTAGCTCTCTACTTATATGGAGTCATGCTCATGGTGTTAGAAAAACAGATCCCTGGCATTCTGAGAGAGCGCCTCTTGGTTTGCTACATACGACTTGCTGACCGACATGAAGTCATGATGATGGACCAAATTTGTTTTCTATGCGCTCGAATTGAATCGAGTCGCGACGAGAACGTGTCTCGCGTCACATCCTATTTTTCCAGGTTTCCGTGTTCTGCCCGGTTCGTAAAGCTTGCACTCACTGCACTTTGGCGTAACGACTTCTACTCCCAATACTCCACATATGTCTATCCGGAGCATCAGTATATTAATTTCGGAACTCAGGCGGCTATAGCCTATATGTGTCTTTACTTTAGCGCAGATACGCTCGATCAAGATTTCAGTTTTATGAGTAAAATTACCCAAAAATTTTTCCATAACAACTGGGTGATTCCTTGGTATCTTGGCTTCACTGCTGACCTTACCACAGAATGGAGGCCATATAGAGCTGCGATTTCCGTGCTGAATCATTTCAATAATCCAAGAGATATCGCGTCTTTTGTTGCAGAACGCAATTCAGAACTTCGATCATTTCTTTCTCAGCTAAGCCAACAACTCCAATCAAACGCGCTAACAGGGAGCTATATCCTCAGAAATTACCACTCCTTCCTCCAATTCTTATGCGGGTGCAACTTCACTCTGCGCTGGTGTCTTCTACATTTCTGCCGCGCTAAAAACCGTAAACTGATTTCTATTTTGCTTCCATACAAAAATATACCACTTCTCATCGAATTTCTAATCTGTCTGTCGCAAACCGAGAACGTATTCAAATGCCAATTTCGAACGCTCGTCCACAACAAAAACTCAAACTGGGACCATTGTAAAACACTCATCCTCAAACACCTGAGACAAATTAAGGCTTATTGCTCCGCCGAATCTGCTGCCGACCCAAGTTTCCAAAATCATCGACTCTCTTGGATGTCAGAGTCACTTCCTGAAATCATAAATCAACTGGACGTCTCGAGCGAAAACAACAGTTTCAGAAAAATACAAGTCGCATTCGACAAGATGGCGCAGTTCCATCAACTCGATCCAGATCCTCATATCTACGAAGTTCTCAAAAAATGCAAAAACCTTGTAAAAACCATGCGCGATACTTACGCACTCAAGTCCTCTTTTCTGGACTCTGTTACGTACCTCACCAATGGGACGTACATCCTCGACCTTTCGGTTGAACTCCTTGTTCCTGCGCTTCAGGAATGCATCCGAACTGATTCTGATTTTTCCGACAAGCTCCAGTCTGTGTTTGCTAAGTTGAGGGTACTCCCATTTCCAGCTTTCTTCCACTGTTCTCCTCCGGTCTCTTCCTACGGGTCCGCGCAATTTGACACTTTTGTCCTCCAAGTCACGTCTTTTATATCTTCCAACTTATTCTCTACCGTCAAAAAATACCTTCACCCTTCCTACGCCACGCTCTCTTGGACCACTCATTACGAAGAGCTATGTCAATCTGCATCGCAAATATCGGCCCTCTCATTAGGGCTTCACTCCCTACATCGCTCTCTTTCCTGGTCCGAACTTGATCTTCTCTCGCAATATGCTTCCCAAATCCGCGCCTTGTTGTCTTCGGAAATCGAAAACGCCCTGAAACATGCGTATGGCCTTACCAGTGCAAAAATTAATACAGTCAGCCTTCAATTAACAAATCTCTCGTCTTATCTTCAAAAATTAAAATTCCTCTTCCAGCTTATATGCGAATATTCCTTGTCTATCCCATGCAATATGTGGCACGAAGAACTCTCTAAATTAGTCGGAACAGCCCTGCAAACAGAATGTGACTTCATTCAAAGCCTAAATTCTGATAAAAATATGCCCGTTTTCTCTTCTGCTCTCCTGTCAAATTTCCTCTCCTTCTTCAAAAAAACAACCGATTTTCCGCACAATTTTCTCGGAAGAGTCTCCTGCTTACTCGTTCAACTCACCTCGCCATCTCAATGCATCTACGTAGACGCTACCTCCTCCTGGTACGATCTGTCCAGCTCTAAAGAAACGCTCTCTCCACGCACCTTCTCACTCCTGCTTAACATGTTCGGCACAGACGGACTCCTCGGATTCGACAGGCTGTACACGTATCTCATCCTGTATGACATAGGAATGTTTCTGCAACACCTCCATTCATTCCTCGACTCAGATCCCGTCATCATATCCTTTCTCGCTGATATGGACTCAAAACTAAACAGCTCCGGCGTCAATTCGGCCTCTCCCCCCACCAAGCACCACGTGTTTCCAAGTCCGAAAAACAAACTCCAAAAAACGTGCGTGTCGCTCTACGACCTCCTATGCTCCATAGGACAAAAACAGCTTCTCCGACTCCAATTGTCGAACCTTCTTCAGACATCCACCCGCACGGATCTACCACTCCTATTTACTACCCTCCAATCTCTTAATTCGTCCCTCATCAATGATACACATATACACTTCAAACTCCCGAACTCCTTTCCTTATCCGGATACTGCTCAAAACACCTCCACCCAGCTCATCGCCCCCTATCTAGAACGCGCAGGACTATACTCGCCACTATACCAACGAATTACCTCAATTCCGCCTACAGATCGGCTCGCCCTCGTGTTGCTCTCTGTTACCTTGGAACATCTATCACGCAATAAATCAAAGCAAATGCCGACACAGCTCCAAGCTCACACCGCCTCTCTTCACTCTCCCCTGATCCTTGGCATGTGGACCATCCTCAATCAGCTCCATACTACTATGGCACACCAGTTCCTTCACTATCTCAAGCTCTGGATCAATTCCGTACCTTTTAACACAGAGAAAATAGAAAAATCACACACAATCCCATATAAAACGCTCAACTTTGCATACTCGTTCTTGGAACAATTCGCTCAAGTATCCAATCTCCAGCAATACTGCATCATTTGATTATATGCACCAGCTTTCTAAATAACTTTTTCCAAAAAGCAACAAAATGACAGCAGACGCTATGTATGAATCACTTTATCTCATTAAAAAACATTTTCGTTCACTTGACTGCCGCCTTCTCTTAACATATTATGACCTTACCTCCTTTTTTCGGTACATGCGATCGAACACTTTATTTCAAAAAAAAAATAGTCGTTTTCAAAAGCTCCAAAAACTTTTTGCATCCTGTATTTTCCACTCAAGCGTGCAAAGCACAGCCAGTCCGGTGATTGTGCCTTTGCAATTCTTCTACTTACTCTAAAATGAATCCCTATTACTTCTTGATTCTCTCTGTGCAGTAGGGGGCTCTACGTAAACGAGTGTCCGACGAAACAAACAAATCGGACAAACTCTAGCTAAATTCGTCTCGGAAACCAAGAATTTTGCCTGACATTGTCTGCATTCTATGTGCAGATTATCTTTGTCAAATAGCTGCATGCTCCAGTAACACATGAGGTTGTTTCCAAGGGGGTGCGCATCTGATTGCGGCGATAATTTCTTCAGCTCTTTTTTGAGAACTTGCTTATCAGGCACTTGCCAATCAATGAGCGCTTGGAGATATTTAGATACTGTCTTATAATTTTTCACTTCTAAATTGTATTTGATGGCTACTCGAAAAACAACTACGCGGTGCTTAATGCTCAAGGGCAGTTCTGTCATGAATTGGCTCAAATGCGCCGATTTGATCAAATCCTCGTAACTTTTCTTTCCAGATGCTTCAACTCGTTGCAAATAAATAAAAAAGATGCATATTACCTTATACAGAGCACAAAACCTGACTTTAGAGGCCACTTCTTCAGCTTTATCTATGTTTGAATCCATGATCAGCATAACCAATATGTAATTGATGTAAAAAATACAAGTAGTGTAGTCGGCATGCTCCAGTCTACTTAAGACATACTTCATGCATGCAACAGGTGAAGAAGACATTGTGCGCTCCGGAACAAAAATCATGCGCAGAATGTTCCAATATTGCATTGAAGTAAACGATTCGTCCTCTAATAATCCATCATTTCTACTAGACTGATATTCTTCCGAGGTTCCCTGCGTATCTTCATCACCAAAAAAACATCTTTCTCCTTCGCTGTTCAACATGGAACGTCTTTTTTCCGCGCTTTGGTGCGATATGGAATCCTGTAAAGTCCCGAACGAGTGTGACGACAAAGTAGACCTGGTCGAATCGCCACTGATCATACCTAGTGGACTGGAATTCCCGAATATCAGAGAACTCTTCAAATCTCCATAATTCGAAAACCTAAGTTTCTGGTTCGTTGATGTACTCGGCTGATATTGAATCAATTTTCGGTCCTTGGGCGGCTCCATTGCCGTTTGTTTAACGCCAGAATTCAAAGTCGAACTGTCCGCGTCATGAATGTACTCAAAACTGTGAATTGACAGAACATTATCTGTTCGCTCATCGGAGTTGCTGAGCGACAAACACGGAGACGCAATTTGTTTTTTTAAATGTCTATTAGATTGGGTTGGCTGTAAATTGCTATTTACCTCTCTTGATAGCTTCTCTTCAAATGTTGGACGTGCTCTAACTTTGTAGAGAAGCCAATTCTCCAGTTTTTCGTCCAGCTTCAACAGAGGAATAGTAGTGCCTTCTGAACCCAAAGAATCTAATGGTCTCGTTCTCATCTCTGTAGGTAATCCCTCCATACTAACTTCCATCACCCAATATCCATCATTCCTTTCATAATTCAATTTCATGTTTTCTAATACCATCTTTGAGGATTTAGTTTTCGCCTCTTCCCTCTCTTCCTCTGTCACACTCAATTCAATTCCATACTTTTTGAAAGTGTTCGTAGGGCGAAAGTGAGCCCCCATTATAGGGGAATACATGTTCAAGCCATCCATCCCGTCTTCCTTTGCAGAAACGTAATATCCACTTTGGTAGGGGCTGGAGCTCAAACTAGAGGACGTTCCACGATGTGTCTCAATGTTTTTAGCCAAGAATTCAGGTGGCCTCTGAAAGGACGACTGTCGCCTACCTCTCTTCAATGCCAAATGTACTAAATATCTATTCAAAAAGTGCATCAGTTGATCTCCCATATCCGGTCCACGCTCACCAATTTTGATCTGCCTTTTCAGTGCATCAAAACAAGCCTTATCTTGCTTTAAATAATATAAATAAAATAGCTTTGTATAGTTTCCGCTCATCTCGTAAAAGCGACGCAAAACATCAAATTGACCTAGTGTCATCGTTAATTCCGCAAATCTTTCCATATTTTGGGACAACATTGTTTGATTCGCATCGTCCTTGCTCGTCAAGGCCATCTTGTTCAACACTTCTAATCCAGACTCAAAATGATATGTCGACATGGCCAATTCAAACACTTCCTGTAAATTCGCATCGTACAAATGCTCATTCATTAGTAAAATTCGTAATGCGCATCCTAAATAACCTGCCTTTTTCAGCTCCTTCACCAGTACTATTGAGACCTGTCTACAAGGATAGCACTCAAAGCACTTTTTGATCGTCTCCGCCTTTGTTATCTCGGTAGATTTTTCCACACTAAGATCAAAATAATGCAAAAATCCAACCACCAGCGGCTCAATTAACCCTACAGATAGCGTGTAAAGTGACGCCTTGAAATCCTGCTTCACTACCAATAGCACTCTATCGCAATAGACGGACATCAAAACCGCATCCATCAGACCTGTGCACGCAAGCGGATAGCTAGCACCTGATACTGTCAAGTATTTTATCTGATTATTAGTTGTATACAATAACGTCGGGCCAAGCCATAAACAACTAACACATTTCTCTTCTAATGTCGTTACAATGTTCAATTCCCTATCGACAATTAAAATTCTTCGATCTGTCAATATTGCACCAAACAAAATACGCAGCTTTTTGCCCTGTTGCCAGTGAATCACCAGTACTTTTTCACCCTTCAACAGAGGGATGAATCGATCCGTGTCTAAAATTTTGTTATCCTCCACCTTATCAAGTCTCATACTGGGTACCAATCTGCTCTTGGTTAAATCGAAAAACAAAACCGTGTATGCTTGGTTCAAAGGAGTCCAAAAAACGTTGTTCATCGGCTCTTCTAGCTTGAATACATTTCCAAATATCATACTGTCCCTCGTATAGCACACTTCAACGTTTTCGCCGCTCTCTGCGAGCACAACAAATTCCATATTTGTCCCAATGTACGTTACCCTATATCCAGAAACCGGCACCACGTTGACATCAGACATTGATAATTCTCGATGGACCAACGCAATTCCAAATTTACCGCTTGAGCCTTCTGGAACAAGTCTCAAAAACAAAAATAGAAAAAGATCCATATTTCTTGACTTTGAGACACCGAGCAAAATAAGTGGACATCCAATGTTATCTATATCTGGTAGTATTCTTGCCACAGAAAAAAAGTTACGGGATGGCGAGTAGCACATCAGGCTAAAAGAGCCTAAAAAGTAGCATTCGTTTTGAAAAAAAAACGCGATTTTTGAATTCTTTTTTTCTCCTTCGGTCCAAAAGGTCATTTTTTGGATTTGATAGACAAGTGTGTTGTAAAGATCCAAATGGGCCAGTTTCAACGAATATATAGATACAGAAAACATGTTTTTTGATTTTTCTGGTTTAGTCATCCAACTCCGAATGTAGAAAAGATTGAGGCATGGATGAACGCTTGAAGAAGTTGACACCACGTATGGATACGGCGTGCTGGGCATAGACGTCATATTGTGAATATCTTTCACAGAAAATAACCAGGTTGAGTCTGAGTCGTGCATTTGAATCTTAATAAGCCAATTCGTATGCGTTGGAAAAAACAAAAACGTGCTGAGCTGACCTCGATTGTTTATTGCCACAACGCTGAAAAGCGTTGGATGGAACAACAGCTCTACAATGACGTTTGTAGTGTCGAAATAAATCTCAGTGTGCAAAAGGCTCTTTTCTTGGTAGTTCCAGCATGAAATTAATCCATCATATGTGCAAGTGAAGATATAAGGGAGATAATAGTGAAAGCAGATTCTGTAAGAGGGGTCAATTTTTCTAGAGCTATTGTTATCATACACACAAAACTCAGACAACATCGAAAGTTCAGCCGTTGTTGTATTTACGCTCATCAATTGAACAGTGCCATCTGCCAAGACGATCGCAATGATGGGCTTACAGGGATGAGTGTGGATACTCAAAGCAGGTTTTGATAAGCTAATTTTTCTAGTTTGACCTATCCTCAAGTCCAAGACTTTTTTAAGAGTGTTAGAGACAGAGCGATCGCAAAGACATGTCAGTTTAAGCAAGTAAAAAAGTAATCAACAGTCAAAATATATTATACAATATGCTGCGCCATCATTTTTAGTAGTTTCTCGAACAAAGAAAATGCTTAAAAAAACTTTCTTGATCAGCAGTACTGAAAAAAACAGCATGTCCGTACCGAAGATCGACTTGCTTTTCTGCTTGAGATAAAAAACACGTTCTTCTAACATGACAACATGATAAGTCTTTTTTGCTTTAATACGTTGAAGCATGTAGATGCTTTTCAATTGTAAACACTGGGAATTCCATGTATAAACGTATAAATCCTAGAAAGCCAATAAACTTTATCAATAACAATTTCTGTACAGTGAACATTCGCAACATAAAATCGGCGAGCCCCTTCTTACGCATTCCGCGGGAATTACATGATGAGAAGGGGAAAGGATCAATTCCGATTGACTGCCGTATGAATGGTTCTCTTATTTGCAATATAAGATGTATACATGTGCAATGTTTAAATGTGAAGCTTTGTTATCAGCGTACCTCTTCTAAGAGCACCACAGCAGTTAAAATTGGTTGAGATATTGAATGCATGAGCTTGAGCGTCTGCTTTAGATCAATCGTTATCGTCCGTAAAATCTGCGCAGTAAAGCAATCGTAGACTTAGTAAAGAGTTAGTTATCTATTCTTATTGGTGTAGTCATTTTGAATATAGCCACAGCCTTTGATTTTTTTGCGTTAGGAATGGTACAACTCTGGCGCTTAAAACTGATTAGCGCCTGTTGTCCAAAAAAGCCAACACTATGTCTAAGATTGCAATGGACCCCATTCGTGCTTACTATATATCTTGTCTTCGTATGAAAAATAGAGGATAGGCTCGGCAGGGTGAAACGTCGAGCAGACACCATGGGAGAAAGTACTTATCTCTTTCTCGACTTCTGTAAAAGCTATCAACCGGGATTCCATGACCAGAGCCCACCTTCACAAGCGTTCATATCAAAAAAGAGAAAATTAAAGTTTTACCAATTGTAGAATAACTCCTACAAATAAAATTGTAGCTGAAGAAATTTTTTAATAGTGTATTCATTTTCGGTTCATTTTCCCCTATGAATCGCTCTTATCTTCTGAACTTTTGGGTTATTTTTTCTCTATTTTGTGCTAGTATAAGCCTAACAACTTCAAGTAGCGTTGGAAAAAATGTAAATTATGAGGATTCTATACATAACCAAGTTGAAAAAACATCCGACGAATTCAAATTCATAACTTTAACACAAGAAAATGGTGGTGCCAAAGACATCAAAAGGGAATATCTTTTAAATGATGGTTGTTCTGGCACTTCACCCACTTTTTCAACTTCGAATCATTTATTAAAGCGGTATTCTGAAGGCTTTTCAATTGTATGCACATCTCATGGCCACCTTTCTACTGCATACGCATACTTTATTTTTTTTCTAGGATGACCAAGGTCTATAATGCTTTTAGAATGTGCACTCCTGGCCAGGTATATCACTTACACGCGTTCTTACTAACGTGTGTGTCTGCGTAACCTTTTTTTTTTAAAGGGAGGGTCAAATAATATTGTTTGCGAGAATCCAGATCCCTCAATTGTCCCAAAAATCCGCCGTAGAGGTATAGCGAAATAGATATGTTTTTTGATTTTTGATCAAAAAATTTAATATTGGCCACTTACTTGTATCGCCCTTACTTCAAGGTTATTGCAGTGTTAAGATCGAAGATAACGTTCTCGCTTTGTCGAACACCGAGGCCTTTCCTCCACCTAAGAATATCGGATTTTGCTCAGAGTTTCAATCTTCCAATGTTTGTTGTAGTAGCTCTCAGATCGAGGCGATTGGCTCGGTATTGGAGCCCTTGGTGAATTTCTTTGGTAAATGCCCAAGTTGCATAGACAATCTTAGACAATTTTTTTGTACCATCTATTGCAGCCCAGATCAATCGCTATTTTTTACGCCTTCCACTTCCTACAATAATAACACCGTCAACATTCTCTTATGCTATAATGTCAGTATCAATATAAAATTTGCAGAAGAGGTATTCAACTCTTGCAAAGATGTCGTCTTGCCTGCGTTAGGAATACCTTCAGTGGGTGTTATAGGCGTCAATGGTTACAAAACGCTTTTCGAGCGCTTGACTCTCCTTTTGTCAACTAATTCTGGTAATCTAGGTAGTTTTGCTATAAATGAGTTCAAAGATGCTAGTATTAACAACAAGTCGATCGATCACCTCGAATCGAATACTACTATTGGGTTAGACATTCCTGACTTCAAAAACTGTTCTCAGGGGTGTTCCTGTGTCGACTGCCTAGACTCGTGTCCCTCTGATTTGCGTTCGAACATACCAAGCAATTGTATCTTGTCGATGGCTAAACTATGTTTCACTCCGTTTGGACTTCTTTGTCTGGTCTCTACAGTAACAATACTTACTTACCTACACACTTGCACTGCCATCTCGATTTATCAATATTTTAAGCTTCGAAAAGAAGGTTGGACCGAGCGCCCGCGAGAATCAAACTCAGCAGACAACGACCAGTTTTCATATCAGCTAAACAAAAATAACATTTTTGGGAAAATGTTTTACTATCATGGAGTGTTTGTAGCGAAACACTATATCCTCGTGATACTTGTCTCTCTGTTGTTTGCTATCGTCCTGTCGTCCTTCAACTACCGTTTTAGCTTCATCGTTGATCCCGTACATTTATGGACGTCTGTCAAGTCCGAGTCTTATAAGGAAAAGGTCTACTTTGACACCAACTTCGGGCCCTTTTACCGCATTGAAATCTCTATTTTGACTAAGAAAAATACCAGTTCGGAAGACACTATTATTGACAAAGGCAACCTGATGGCACTGGGAACGGTATACAATCATCTCTCTGGCATGGTCGTGGAATATGGCAGTGAGGACTCGAACGGCAATAGGAAGAAAGTACGGCTTGAAGACGTCTGCTTCAAGCCGTTAGCAGGCAAGGGATGCCTTGTCAACTCCGCGCTGGGCTACTTTCAAAATAACGTTACTTCTCTTGAAAATCAAGAAAATCCTGTCACACACATAGAAATGTGTACTGGTACATTCGCATACACGCCGATATGTATGAACGATATTGGCATGCCCGTCGATCCTAAGGTTGTCTTCGGTGGCTATGAGGGAACAGACTACATGAAGTCTAAGTCCTTGAATTTGATATTTTTGTTGAGCCTATCGCCTTCGAACCTCGAAGCGATTCTGGCTTGGGAACAGGCTTACCTTGATTATTGGGCTTCAAATCCTACCATGGATCAAGGAATAGAGGTTGCATACTCATCCGAACGGTCTCTTCAGGATGAAATGTCTAAAGAACAATTCGCGGCGGTTCCTGCCGCTATCGTCTCCTACGTGGCAATGTTCATCTATATAGTCTTTGCGTTGGGAACGTGGAAGAGGCCTTACTTGGTCAATTGCAAGTTTTCGCTGGCCTTGGCTGGTATCTTCACCGTCATAGCTTCGATTTTAGCTAGCAGCGGACTATGCAGTTTGTTGGGGTTTAAGGCGACGCTCATCATATCCGAGGTAATCCCTTTCTTGACATTGACCATCGGTATAGATAACATCTTCATCCTCGTAGATGCGTTTGAAGCCATGAATTCAATGGAGTTGTCTTTTGAGTCTAAATTAGGCAACGCGTTGGCTCAGGTCGGATCTAGTATGTTAGTTGCCTTTGTGTCGGAATCCACTGCCTTTGCTATCGGGCTGATCACTGATATGCCGGCCGTTACAAGCTTCGCTATCTATGCCTTCTTCTCGATTGCTGTAAACTTTCTTCTCCAAATCACCTTTTTCTTGGCTGTAATAGCCCTAGACGCAAAACGCAGACAAGCGCGTCGCATCGATCTGTTTTGCTGCTTCTCTGTTCCTCAGGGAGAAGAAGCCCCTAGTAGGGGCGACGAATATACGTCTCCTTTTCTGCAAAACGAAGGTAGTCTGATCTCCAGTGTCGAGAACAGAAAGGCCAGAAGCGGCCTATTACCGACGTTTATTCGCACCAAATACCTTCCAGTAGTCCTTCATCCGATCGTCAAAAAAATCTTGGTTTTTCTGTTTATGTCTATGTTTATCATGAGCTGCATGCAGTCTACGAAATTGAAAGTGGGCCTTCCATACGACGAGGTTCTACCTGCTAGCTCTTATTTGACGAACTACTTCAAAAAACTCGCAACGTATCAAAAAGCTGGACCACCCTTCTATCTTCTTGTCAGCGAACCTCTCGATTACGGATCCGTCGTTAATCAAAACAAGCTTTGCTCTACAGACGCTCTCCCTGGAGGATGTTCTTCCAATTCTCTCATGAACGAATTTCACACTTTCTCCTTGTCAAATGATACTAGCTTCATAAAAGGCAGCTCACTCTCGTCGTGGATCGATGCCTATCTCCTGTGGCTCGACCCGAGCAGCGGTTGCTGCAAGAAGACACCCGGCGGTGTTATCTGTACCAACAATTCGCCGTTCTCTGACCAATCAGACTGTTCGCCCTGCCTGAGCCCGGCTGATTACGATTCCCATCACAGACCATCAAAAAGCGCATTTTATGCTTATCTAGACATCTGGTTAACCAGTCCATGCGGCATGGAGTGTTCTTCTTGCGGATCCTCCTTCGTCATCAATCTGCACTTGAACAATTCCAACTCAAGTAACCCTGAACAACGTATCATCTCCACACGCTTTCAAGGATACCATCGCAACTTAGTCACCCAATCTGACTATATTGAAGCCATTACAGAGTCTTACCAACTTGCCCGTAAAATCAGAGAAACTCAACACATTGACGTCATCCCCTACAGCAACTTCTACATCTACTTCGAGCAGTACATCCATATCTACAAAAACTCTTTAACGTGCATTAGTCTGGCAATTTTATGCATATTCCTAGGATCTCTGCTCTTCCTGAGAAATGTCTATGCGGCATTCATTGTCTCTGTCATCGTCATGATGGTAGAAATTGACGTTGTTGGTGTCATGTCCATATGGGACGTCAGCTTCAACGCGCTGTCACTCGTTAATCTGATCATGATTATGGGCTTATCTGTCGAATTTTGCATACATATCTGCTATGCGTTTGTGGAGACAAGTGGCAGCAAGGAAGACCGCGTTTTTATCACTATTTCTAATGTCGGCACTTCAGTGATCAGAGGTATATTTCTCACTAAATTCGTAGGAATTGTCCCCCTCGCCTTTGCTTCCAGCCTGCTCTTCAAGATATATTATTTCCGCATGTTTTTCGCTACAGTTGCCATAGCCGCTACACATGCGTTTGTTTTTCTCCCTATCATCCTTTCATCGTTCGGTCCGCGTACTAATCACCGAATGTTCCAGCTATATTAATAGAAAGATCACCCTTACCTTTCTTTGATTAGCAGAAATACAGATAAAAGCCTTACATATTTTCATATGTAAATATAATATATTATTGTTCTCTTATTGTTATAAACTCCCTTTTATTTTCTCAATGTGCGCTCACTCGTCGCTCGGAAGATCTTCCTTGATAATTTCGATGAGCTTCACTTGGATTTCTGTCACTTCATCCCCGCGCAATGTGTCCTTGATGAATGAGCACTCAACTACCATTTGTATCTTAAAAAAACGCTATCAATCAGAGAACAACGCGCTTTTTGCGAGACTAAACCTGAACCCAATATATATATAATATATATTCAGAACCGTACCATTTCTAAAGCTCCCCTGATTACGCCGCATAAGATGTTCGCATACCACATGTTATCCTTGTATTCTTCGGGAAGCTCCACATAATTGGTCAATGGGTTTTCCTCGTATTGAAGCACAAACTCTGATTTCTTCTCGTCAAACGACGAAACGATTGCCGTAACGCCCAAGAAGCTTTTAAATGCCACCTATACTCCTCAATTCCGCTGGTTAATAGCGTATGATTTGCGGGGAAGACTTTTGAAAACGTCGATGCCAACAAGCTAGTAATTTCACGAAGGATTTTTTTTAATCAATGCGTCTTACCTTAGCAATGATTTCAGCTGTGTCCCTCAATGAAGGGCACCTTGAGATGCTAGAACTCGCAAAAAAGTCATCGACAAGGCGAATACCAATGTTATAGCCCCTTTTTTTTTTGGAATAAGTAATGCATCAATTGACCTAATCCTTGAATATAAATTTTGTTCCTTTCCGAACACATTTCCGTTGACATAAACGCACATTTTCTCGAGCTGCGTATTGAGCTCAGACACACTGTCCAAATCCTTCAACATCTGACAAACAAACGCGCCATAGGTAAGGCTGAAAAGGTCTGCATTCTAGGTAAAATCAATAAGAAAAAGTTAACTATTTGTTTATTTTGCTTTGGGATAAGCACGTTCACACACACGACACACACTACACATATGTGTCACACACACAGCATGTTGTTGTGTTTTAGAACGTCATCTTCTTCAGCACCAGCGAGAAGTATCGCGGCTTTTTCAGCTATTGATCTTTTTGTTCTTATTCTTTCTGTCTCTCAAATAATTGGTTTCACATTCTCATCAATCCCTCTTTTGGAAGGCCTCAAGGATGTGCGATACGATCCCACCTCTTCTTTTAAAATATACGCTGTTATTCCTTAATATCCGTACTATCTTATCAACCTTCGACCAAACCTCTTCACCTAGACGCTGCAAGTCGGTTGATTTCGAAACACCTTTTTCTCCCATACTCTTTAGCACCTTTGTGTATCTTCTGAATATCAGTACACTCGGCCTCCTCTCTACATAGATTTCTCACACACAAAACAATCCATCTAAACCTTTTTTTTTGAACTATCTTTTCATTTGTTCTGCCCCCTCTGCCTATCTAAGCTCTATAACCGCCCTCTGTTTGCCTCGTCTTTTAAACAGCACCAAAACTATAAGCCTTTGTTGCAGGTTTATTTTTTTTCACACCTCTTTCTATTGGCTAGGCTAGTTCTTCTCCTTGTATGGGTCATCTTTTAAATCAATTCCTGACATCAGCATTGTCGATACACACATTTGAAGAACCAGACATGCCAACAGCCATTCGGCTATTCTTCTTTCGCGTGTAATATTGCACCCTGGCAATGTCTTGTTCATGTTCACAAGCATCCGGTATTGAGCTTATGCGCAAACGAAACACAGTTTTTGGTAGCAGTTTGTCAGTATTTGCGCTTATTTATAATTTTCATGGCAGATTGTGTACAAAAGTGATCTTCTCACCCTTTTATGCCCTAACATTTCGTATTATATGCTGTATAATTTTGCCCCTCTTCAAACATACCCATCAATACGAAACATCCCACGCATGATATAAACGCTGCAAAAAATGCTTCAAGCGCAAATTCCTTCGTAATAAAAATATACATAAAAAGTACAATTCCTGTTAACATGCAATATGCGAGGTACGCATTTATTTGCTTATCGATCTGAGGTGCATCAAAGTGAATTTTTCGGATGGCCAGGTCCATGACGTCAACACCGCTGTCTGTTAGGTGATAATAATTGATCAAATTTTTGTACAACTTTTTTTGCTTTTAACTGCACTTCATATTCATCGCATTCATGGTCAAAAAGAATTATATAGCTCAGAAAAAGCAATATAAAAACAAGCTACGCAACGAGGAAACAGATGTAACCATTCAGGGAACGATTCATTTGCTCTGCCATTTCTTGTTTCTAGGCCTGATGTACACACATATAATTTTTAAAAATTTCTGATATCGTATATCGGTTCGCTTACTCCCAGGTCCTGTTATCGCTTTATCATTCGCTGATTAAGGCTCTATATACTACTGATACTTGTCAATTTATGGACTTTACACTTCACTGGCCTCTCTAACTCCGATCTGCCAACTACGTGGCAAGTATGGCAGTCTGTTGGAAAAAGTTTTAGTATATACCAACTTTTCGGTCTTATCTACGTACGTCGCTTTATTCCGTACTGTACTTAATCATTTCTATCAATTTAACCAAAATTTTTTATCGACTCAAGGTTCTCAATGCTTTTTTTGGTACTCAACAAATACGCTATGTTATATATTAAAATTTTTAGCCAACTGACACCTCTGTATTTAGAAACTACCCGCGAAAATCTGTACTTGACAGGCCTACAATTCGTAAGAAGATTAATCATGTTTTTGGTCGTCTCATTTAGCACAAAAGTACGCTTTTCAAGTATCACAAATTAAATCTTAAAGCCCTCTAACATCTCTGTATTTCGCCCAGCAGGTACATCATTCGATCTATTTTAGTTTGATGCTCTTTCTTTGGACCTTCTCAGATGCCATTCACCATCTTCAACAAACTATTATTTCTCCGCTCGTCGTGGGAAGGGCATCAAAGACTGTTGCTTGCATTTCCAAATTCGCAAAACTTTGGATTTTCCCAATAGAAGTCTTCTTAGAAACTGTCAGCTTTCTCTATCTGCTCTTTGAAACTAATGTCTATTCCAGCAACTATGTCATGTTCTTCAGAGTGCTCTTTGCGGTCCATTTGTGTTCATCTGTCTTCGTCTACATCAAAAGACAAAAGCTGCTTAAAACAAATAAGAACGTTTATTAAAAAAATTAAAACTAGCTTTTTTTACACATTCTTTTTCTCATGTAAAATCAGTTTTTTACAAAGAATTAGTTTCGGTCCTTTTTATCTACAACAACATTGATTACTATTTCGAACAAAACTACAAAAATTTAGACTAGATGGTCAAATAACAGCGCAAGGATTTAATAGGCTTTTTTTATTTTGAGATGCGTACTGTTAGAGAAATATAGAAACTTGTTGTCAGCGTGAAAGTGAAGATATGACAAATAAGAAAAAATAAAACGTTAATGTAATAAATATGCAGATAAGTAATAAATGATTAAAATACAGAAATATATTTATCAATAATAAATTGAAAACATATGAATCAATAGGCCTGCTATAACTTCTATATTTATATGTCAATAAAATATAATAGAGATATTAAATAACATCATGATACTACCATCAATATTTCTCCTCAGATCACTACCTAATCTAAAATATTTGTATATATGTGTAACAAAATTCTTTGATGGATATTGAATGGTTTATGTAGACATAGTCAATGTTATGACGATAGATAGTTATTTTTGTATACATTTGTTCGAACTGTCATACCATACTATAAATCTATTCATCTAATTTTGTGTATAACTCATACTCAAATTATATTCTTATCTAATATATACTTGCGCAATAAATAGCTTACTGTAACCAGATATTGTCGATAGGCTAATTGGTCATATTACCTATTCCCAACTATTACCAGGCACCTCTATCTCTTCTATTTACACTTCAAAACTTTGAATAACCCATATTCGTACTTATATGCTGTCATATAGCATATTAATACAATAAATAGATTGATATAAATACACAGCGTCTATAGATCGTATTCACACAAAGCCTACCATCAATTCATTTACCATCTCTATAATGCTCAAAATTCTGTATAGCTCATATTGTTATGCTGTTTCTAATTCAATTCAATAGAGCTTACTTATCAAATCGGTATGATTACACGATACCTAGAAGAATAACAATAACGCCTTTTTATGAAAAATTTTTTTATAATAAAAAGGGCCATATTTACTTCATATCTGCTCTGTCCACTTCAACTCTCAGCATAACCCATAAAAGTCTTTATACGTATAAAAGTATAATTAAACATGTAAAATAATAGTACACATATACATAAATATGGTTTAATTTATAGATTAAAATAGAATCATGTACAAAAATGTACCTAATTAATATGATCTATATATAGTGTTAAATAATTATTTGTATATTATTCATCATAAATAATTATGTATAGAAAATATTGATAGTAACATATGCAATATAAAAAGTCTAAAATAACTGTGTATAATAATAGAATTGATTGTATATTATAGAAATACATCATATGACAAGAATGAAATATTATATGAAATATTTAATTGTAACAATCTATAAATAATGTATGTGTATAAATAAAATTGTACAAATGTACATTATGAACTAGTATAGATGTATGGAGATAATAACATGTATAGTAAAGTGTATAGTGATATAAACTACAATAATGTCGAAACTATATTAAACAATATCTAAAATTATTGTACGTAAGGTATACAATACAAACAGATGGTATATAGAGACAACAATAAAACGATTAAAATAACAGAAATATATATAAAATAATATAGGTAAATACAAACCTATATGTGAGTTAATATGTCTACCACAACTTCTATGTTTATTGTCAATAAAATATCATATACACACACATAACTAATGAAGACATGTCAAACAAAATGAATGCATTATCAACAATCCTGAGATCATTACCTGATCTGAAATATTTATATATATAAATAACACATAATAACAAACATGATAACTAATACACATATAACATGATAGAATAATAAGGGAATCAATAATGAGATAGGATGGTGTGATAATGGAATAGGACAGTAAAGAATGTATACGTATGATCTGATATAATGCAAAGAATATGTGCAGATAGCATGAATATATAGAAGAGTGGATATAGACAGTATAATATAATGAAGAGTATATAGATGGTTATGTCAACGTGGATAATATGATAAAGTTAGTAAATGTGTAGGCAGCATGAAAAAGGGAAGAAATGTATATAGATAGTAAGTAGATGTATAATATGGTAGAGTTCAAGTGTATGAATAGTTTGATATGGTTCGTGTGTGAACAATATGATGTATATTGAGGCGTGGGGGTAGTACAGTAGAGTGCACTGGTGTGTGAGACAGTATTCTGGAATGAGAAATGCATGGGTAGTATGACAGAGTGTGTGAGATAATATGATAGAAGATGTAAGTATGTAGGACAATATGATATAATACAAGAATATGTGTAGGGTGTATGTGGATACACTATAAAATACGTAAGTGTATAGGTAATATAGTAGAGGGTGTATGGTGATATAATAAATTGAATAAGATACATAGTATAGAATTGAGAAAGTAAGCAGAAGAGATGCAATAGATTAAACGAATAGAGGAGTTGATAGATAGTATGGAATGAAAGAAAAATAGGTATTATGAAGATAAATCGAAAAACATTGTTGGATAATATATATGGATTGGAGACGGTTTTTATGATGGTTGCATGCAGAGGTGGAGTAGAGAACACGTTAAATTAGAATTCGCAGTTATGATATATAAGGCAGTAGAGTTATAAGAATAAAATAATGATAATTTGAATTAAAAGACATTTAATATGAGAGTTATTTCAGTTGTTGTATAGTTTATATTAGGAAAGGGTTAGGATATTTATGCAATATATAGAGTGAGGAATTGGTGATTTAGGAAGAGTTGAGAATTGTTGGAGAAGATAGGTAGAGAGTAGAGTAAATTAGTGATTAAAGTATATAGGAATGTATGAATATTGTATATTAGATTAATTATTATACATGGATAGATAATATAAAGAAAAATGTGTAAATAGTATAATATTTAGAGGACTATGCGCGGATAATGTGACGGTTTATATAATATGATAAAGAGAGTTTTTAGATAAAATGAAGTGTAAAAGGAGATGGGGTTTAGAGTAGAAAAGAACAGACAGTATGATAGAGTTTAAATGTAAACACGGTATTTGAAAATGTATATAAGTAATACAATATAATGAAGAGTAGGGATGGTTAGTATGAATATATGCGTATATAAAGACTATAACGTATTTTTATTAATAATTCGGATTATGTGTATATGTATGTATGTGTTTTAAATATTGATAAAATAATATTATAATATATTAGAGATTAATTATAGATAGTTGTTGTATTGATGATGAAATTTTATTATATGAACGTACTCAGGTTTCATATATTCACTATATCGATTCGTCTCTGGTAAAATGATTAATCCGAGGTTCTTGACACACGCATCTGTACGCAGGACGAAAAATTTCCATTGTAGATAAAATTATATCGGTTTGCAGTAAATTGCCTTTTTCGAATTTTTCTCCAGATATGATAAATCTTCCAATTGACATCATGCAAATACAGTAGTCCGATAGTTTCAACATTTGTTGGCAATACTCGTCTGGGTTATTATCATCATCACTGACATCCGCAGCTATTTGGATTGTAGTCATATTTACATGAGGGATTTTATTACATTCATGCAATATATATTTATTGTCTAGAAGAGGTTTTATACCACCAATATGCTTAAATTCAACCTCTTTATCAAATAAATATTGAATACAGATAAATGAAAGACTAGCTAGAATCAAATGAGTGACTAGGAACAATAGAAATTTAATTTTTAAACTCTTTATCATTTCCGACGTTATAATTACGTTTATTTATTATCGGAAATAATTTGATAATTTTAAATTATTATTATTTTTGTATAATTCTATTAAAATATTATACTACTGTAAAGTAGGTTGTTACATGAATAGATACGTGGTAGCAGGTTACTTAATTCGTGCATATATATGTGACAATATAGGAAGAGTAAAAGGAAAAATATAATAATATGAAAAGACGGTCAATAAGGAATGGGTATGCATATATGTGAATACAGTTAGATAAAAATAGAGTTAGATGCAATACATATGTTACCTATGTTATGTAGTTTTTCCTGTAGAATCTTGTAGAAAATATATAATAGATAAACAGGTAGGGTTAATAATAGGTTTGTAACAGTGTAAGAGGTTTATAGTTGTAAACCAATTATATTGCAGAATTGGTTTGGATTTACATAAATATAGAGTTGTTTTGTATTTTTTGTGTTCAAAGTTAATAAATTTGTATTATATGTATATGAAGTTTTGCAGATGCGTTTTGTTTATGAAATTGGGTTGCGGTTTATCAATTTTGATTGTTTGATAGCCATGTGGACTATTTTGACTATAATAAGAGATAAAATAGTTGTATTTTGTCTGTTTTTCTCGAATCTATATAAGTATCCTAGATAGTGTCGTTTACTAAATACTGATTTTTTTTATTAAGATAATGGCAAAAATTTATATAAAGAGGATCTGTTTTTAGGTAATTTTTTTTTTATAAAGAGCGTAATTGTTACCTTGTTGATTTTTTATACTTCTTGAAATAGATTTTAATTTTGGAAGATGCTACGAATAGTTGAGGGAAATATGTGGATAATATGTTGTTATTTTTAAGCGTATATTATATATTGTTGAAGAAATAATTATGATAAAGAGATGTATAGAAGATGATAGTATGTAGGGCTTAGAAATTTTGAAAAAAAGATAAAATTGTTAAATAATAGATTGATTGGGTATACGTGCTGTATAATTGATATTTTAGAGGGGACTGTTGAATACAGTTATATATAATAGAGTGATTTTTTTATAAGGAAAGAATGAAATGTGTGTCGTGATATGATTCGTATGATGATAGAGTTGGTGATATTGATAGTGGAGCATTATGTGGTGCTAATATATGGAACCGGGGTTAAGGGGTTGGATGTTTAAGTGAATGATTCTATCTGTGATATAATTAGAAAGGTGAACGAAGGTAGGTTTGAATGGAATAATCGATTAAGTACGAAGGAATGCGTGAGAGTGGGATATATAACAATAAAGTATAATATTTAGTGGTAAGAGTGTAATAGGTGTTGTATTATTTGAATTGATATAGGTCTAGAGAGAATGTAGATGAATAAAATTTTGATGGATAGTAAAGATATGTGGTAAAATAGAGAGATATTTATGAGAGTGAAATACAGATGAAAATATAGTAAGTGTAAAATAGGGTATGTTGTAAACATTTATAACAAATAATATGAATAAGTGGTGTATAAGGTAATAAGAAATGATAAAGAGATAATATATAAAATAACAAGAGATGATTGGTAATGAAATAATATAAAGTTATGTTATATTAGTAATATGGATAAATATTTGATAAAGTAAATGATAACATGAAGATTTTATAAGAAGTAATATATAAAAGGGTATTAAGAATGATATCTATATAGGATAATACAAAAATTAGTACAATAGAGAAAAGAGGGAATGAAGTTGTATCAAAAAAGTATATATAGAGTTTTGATAATAGGTGTATAAAGTAAATAGAATAAATAATAAAGTAATATTGATATATATATTGTGTTATGAGAGATAGAAAGTAAAAGGGGATAGAGACAGACAGAAGTAGGTAAGAAACAGAGATAATCAAAAGGAGACAGAAGACAGAGATAGTCAGGAGGAGATAGAAGACAGACGTAGAAAGTAGGGGATAAAAGAGATATGGAAATGAAATATACAGTAAATAACATATTAAATATAAAAAGATTATTATTATTGTATATGAAAGATAGGAGGATATTGGGGTAGGATGGAACAGAATGAATAGGATGGAATAGAATGGATAGGATGGAATAGAATGGATAGAGTAGAATAGAATGGATAGAGTAGAATAGAATGGATAGAGTAGAATAGAATGGATAGAGTAGAATAGAATGGATAGAGTAGAATAGAATGGATAGAGTAGAATGGAATGGATAGAGTAGAATAGAATGGATAGAGTAGAATAGAATGGATAGAGTAGAATAGAATGGATAGAGTAGAATAGAATGGATAGAGTAGAATAGAATGGATAGAGTAGAATAGAATGGATAGAGTAGAATAGAATGGATAGAATAGAATGGATAGAATAGAATAGACAGTAGGTAATAGAAGATATATAGAAATAAAATATACAGTAAATAATATATTAAATATAAAAAGATTATTGTTGCATATGAAAGATAGGAGGATATTGGGGTAGGATGGAATAGAATGGATAGGATGGAATAGAATGGATAGGACGGAATAGAATGGATAGGATGGAATAGAATGGATAGGACGGAATAGAATGGATATAATAGAATAGACAATAGGTAATAGAAGAGATATAGAAATAAAATATACAGTAAATAATATATTAAATATAAAAAGATTATTGTTGCATATGAAAGATAGGAGGATACTGGGGTATGATAGAATAGAATAGATAGGATAGAATAATAGAAGAGAGTGTGGATATTGTGTATGGATAATATATATATACATATTCTATGGTATAATGAATAGGACGTGCGTATGTGCGTAGTAATATAATAAAGCAAAGTGATACATAAGAAGATAGTATGGTGACATTTATAGAAGTGTGTATATGGTAGTATTACGACATGATAAGGAGTTTAGACAGTATGAAATAGAGAGGAAGTAAGATAGTAGTAAAATAAATGGAGGAGCAAAGGAAGTAGGATAAATAAAAAAGAGTTGAGAATAGGATGCGTGTATGAATAGAGTGGTATGTATGGAGAGTGTTGACAGATAATATGGTGCATGAAAGTAGAGCTGGTTTTAGAGTTAGGTGATAAATAGTGAGATGTAATATATGGTTACGTATAGATATGAGTAGAGAAGGAGAATTATAGATAGAAGGGTGTCTATATATAATATGTTGGATAGCATAGTACAGTAGAGGAAAATACGTTAGATGGTATGATAGAGGTTGAGTAGGAGTAGATAGTGGATGTATGAACAGAAGTATAGATAGTATGATATAATAAGTGATGTGTAGGTAGTGTTGAACATATGTGGATATATAGAGAAATATAATAGAGCATGAATATGTGTGATTGGATGCGTGAGTAGTATGATGTGACGGAAGATATGTGGATACAGTGTAACGAGGAATGAAGAAGCGAGAGTAATGTGAAGTAATCAAGAGAGTATGTGGTATTTGGGGGATAATTAGGATAGACACATAAAAATTGAGTATGTGTGTATAGTATTAGTAGTAGGAATGAATGATATGAATAGGAAAGCTAGTATGATATAATGAGGAATTTCTAGATAGCGGTAAGGGTGAAAACATGTGCAGATAGTATCGTGCGTGGATGTGTGCACATGGTTAATATTAAGAGTGTATGGAGAGGGTGGATAGTATGAGAGAGAGTATGTGCGGATAGCAATAAGATTGCGTCAGGATACATGATAGTATAATGTGACGAATAATATGTAGATAGTATAAATATTGTGTATGGATAGTATTATGGGGTGTCTGTGCATAGAATAGAGAGATGATATATGAATAGTTAGGATAGTTGGCGTACGTGAAATTATGACAGAGAAATATTGTGTGTAGATAAGTATGAAGTAGTGAAGAGTAGGTGTGAGATAGATAGATAGTGATAATCCACGGAGGATAGATACAGAATATCGGCGAAGGAGACAGTGTGTAAATATGTATGAGGTAATAAGGAATAAATGTGAGTAACAATGATGTGGGTAGTGTATAGGATAGGTTCACGAGAGAGTGGGTATGAGATAGTGATGATAGTGTGGGATAGGATAAAGTATTAATGCTATTTATTTATTTAGTATATTATATTTCGTTCAGTTATTAAATATAGATAATAAAAAATTGCTTGACAAACGTATTTGTAGAGATATAAAGTAAAATGTGCTAATACCAATATCTGCCCAAGAACGATGTATCTCAATAGACAAATAACATTAATGTAACAATATTTTGAAATCATGTTTCTAGATTTTTTGATAGATGTACAAAATAATATACTAGGTGATGATATAGTTGTAATTAAAGGCGATTAAGCAAATAGATGGTTAAATGAATTTATTCATAAATGAGGAAGTTGACAATAATGTAGATATTAACAATAACATACTTCGATTAAGTAATTTGTTGTAAGTTATTAGATTAATTGATACAGCTATTATAGCATAGTCATATCTATAGTATGTTACAATAGCAAGGAATATAATGGCTGTAATTACTGGTAGTATATGATACCACGTTTTGATATACTTACTATTTAAATAGACGTAGTGTATCTAGTTAATAAGATACTAAAATAATATATTAATTTGTCCATGATGATATATTAATTACAAGATATATAGCTAAACAATATAAATAGTTTAATTGATATTTAGCATAATAATATTCCTCATATAGATAAAACTATATATACCGGAAATAGTATCCACAATTATATCCACCATAATTTAACACTTCTTTTTTGATCTATTAATTTGATTGTTTTCTAGTATTATTGAACTTTCAATTAATAATTCTATGTAATGAAGTTCTTGTTAGACATTTGTATACAATAGAATTTTATAAAAATATATTGTTCGCTATCTCTTTTGCTTGATAAACTGATAAAGCTGTAAATTATGATGAAGTGAAATTATACACCCTTTTGGCATAGCATTAATAATACATAACGTTGAGATCCTAATAGAATTTGTAAATGTTGGAATTGAAACTAAACAAGCTATAAGTGAACAAACGTCAATAAATACGATAGCGTTATCATCTGATTTCTATTTTTGATTCATTTTAAGACGATGTTAAAATTCTTCATATAATTAATAATAGAGTTTCCATTAAGTTTTGATATTTGTAACCCTCATGCAAGAAATAGCGCTTTGGCATTTTATGGATATTTAACACCGCGAAAAGATGTGTCATTCGCGTCATTATCTGCTGTAAATAAAAGTACTCTAAGGTTACCTTTATGATATTTATAAAATATCTCTATATCTTCAATATATAAATAAACGATTAAAAATATTCAGTTGAATGAGAGTTTTTGATATAAAAGATACTATCTAAACATACAATAGATCAAATATAAGTATCCTATTACCATTAAGTGCTTGTTATTGTTTTATAGATGCAGAATGTTTAAAATGATTTTTTATATTATTAATAACAGGTTCATTATGTTCCCATAAACAATTATCGCATTGACAATATTGTTTTGTATGTATAAAAAGTATTTATTACAATTTGATCGATCATCTGGTGATCATAAGTACGTCTTTGTAGAAGTATCTAAAATAGGTTGAATATATTTATTTTTGTCGTAAAATTAATATATTATTAAAATTTCCTACCTATCCACTCAAAAGACATATAAATATATTTAATGTTTCAATAAGTGTATTTATATAAGATATAATCTAACTACCGTGTTATCTTGTAATGTTATAAAATACGGAATTACTTACATGTATATTTAAAAAAAATTAGCCCATTGTTCATCTATTACAATTAATACTACTACCTGCAGGAATAAGATCAAAAAATTTATAATGAAATGTTAAGTTATTACCTATAACCATTGAGTTATACACATATATAAATGAATAGTAGAGAAGATGTATAATAATAGGTTGAAGTGCAGTATTTGTGTGATATATAGGAGTCGTATTGACTCTCCCATTTTTTTGAGCAAGTTAATGAAAAGGTTAATCAAAATAACGTAAAAATTATATAGAAAAAATAGATTAAGAAAATGTTGTGATTTTATTGATAAAAGTTATATAAATAGTATAACACTTTTTTAATATGATTAAAATTATTTAATATATATATGTGTAAAGGTTATACAATAATATAGGTTTTGTAAATATCTTTTTCATCATCTGTTATATCATCTATATAAATGTGAATATTGTTTCTTATCATAATAAGTCATACCCTATAATAAGTTATCCATACTATTGCATAAAAAATTTCAACTGTTTTGTTATATTAGAATTTCTAATTTTTATATTTGCTGTCTATCCATGTTATTGTATAAAATCCTTGAATTTATAGATTATAACGACTTAATATACATAAGCTGATTTATGCAATATGTCGATGGGTGTGGTGTTATAAAATATAATTTAAAATTTCTAGTTCTTTATATGCAATCAAAGTTGCATTTCTATAATATAAGTTTTCATACGTATATTATAGAGTAATTACTGTCATATGAGATAATATAATATTTCATTTACTTGTTATAGGTTGTCTAAGATTCTGTATATATAAGTTCGATAAGATTATATGAAACTGAAAAAACAGAGAAAGAAATACAAGTATCCGATTAAAATTACATATTTTATTAAAAAACAAGAAGTGGTTATAGTCTATACTCTAAATGTATGATATCTAATTTATGATTTTTAAAAAATATTATTAGGAATGTAATCTCTGAAATCCGAGACTATATCTGTTAGCCGCCCTATCAATTGGTTCAACCTGATTTTATTACTTGTCGGTCCTTCTATACAATAATTCAACCTTACCTGAAAACCTAGGTTATGTCTATATTTTATAACTTACTGGCCCTAACTTGAAACATGAAGAGAATTGAACAGAACTTGATCATAAACAAGGTAAAGAAAAAGAATATTCTGCTGAAAACTGTCACTTTTAACTATATTAGGTTAGCTAAATACCCTCTAACAGTTCTTAGACAATATTAATTAATGATATCAGAAATGAAAGGAATTAGAAATTAACCCTAAGCAGTCAAAAATGACGAGCTTTTATTAGTTATACTAACCCATTCAAGGTATTCTAAGATATTCATAAATCTATTATTCATGATATAGGTAATATATAGATTTATATGAAATTAGAATATATGTAATAAAAAACCTATTATAGAATAAAATTTAAACCCTTTTTTGATCAAATAGAGGCTTCTTGCGAGCCTATCACTATAAATATCCTATATAATAAGAGGATTGGTTTAATACCTAACATCGATAGTATAGAATATTTAATAAATTTGTATTATATGCAATAAATTAAGATAAATAATGATCTTATAAAATAAGATGACAAAGAAAAAGAGCGGGGTTATTGATTTGTATATAGCTGATAAGTGAGAGATGGTATGATAATGATTAAGATAATAATTAATAAAAATGATATGATAATAATTAAGATGATAAAAATGATATATATATTAAACTTTAAAAACATTAATATGCAATAGTACATATAATATAAGGAGTATATATATAATATGCAAGGGTGCATATAATATAAGGAGTGTATATAATATGCGAGATTATAATACAAAAGGTATATGTAATACAATATAAAGAGTATATAATATAAAGATTAGAGGATGTAGAAATTATGATATAGGAAAGAGCATATATAGATACATAGATAGAGAGTATATAGACAGATATATATAAGGTTATATATGTGCGTTTGAATAGATACATGGGAGGGTAGAGATAATGTGATGCATAAAAAAGTCTATATGAATATACGAATAAGTAGAAGAGTATGATACAGATAATATGATATATAGAACGACTTACATGGACGACACTGCGATATATAAAGAGTATGTCAAATAGATGTATGAATAGATAGAAAAGTGTAATATAAATGATATGATCTATGGAAAATTATATATGGATTGAAAGATTTGATCGAAATTGAAAATTAGAGGATATATAAAAATTGAATGGAGATAACAGAGAAGAATGACAGAGGTATATATATATACGATAAAGAAAAGTAGACGATGAAAATGTAAAAGACTAGCGTGGTATAAAAGGAATTTAAAATTGCATAGAAGGAAGGTGTAAATGAATGAAAATGAGCTTCATAAGATGATTGAGAATTCGTGGTTTGATACTAAAGATTTGGATGACAGAATTTTAAAATTGGTTAAAGTAAATAGAGAGTAGGATGTTGTTTATTGGATAGAATGTATCTATTTATGAATGATTTATGAATATAGAGAAGAATAAATCTGTATGGATAGTATGATATACAGAAGAATATGTATAGATGGCATAGATGGAGCTAAAGAAAATAATGCGTATACAGACTATAAGATAACAGAGTAAGCTATAGAGAAGTAGAAGGAAGGAGAAAAATAATAAAATATAACGTGTGTATATAACATGAAAATAATGTAGAGGGACAGAAGAAGATGGTATTAAATAATAAAAAACGAAAAAAAGTAAAGATTGAAGGGTATCAAATTGAGAATAATAGTAACAATAAATAATAATGTACAATAAAATGAGGATAATAAGTAAGAAAAATAATATATGAAAATGAGTGAGAATAATCAAGGCAGAATATTATAGAGATTGAATAAAATAAGAGAAAAGAAATAAAATGGATATAATAATGAATCATAGAGTTAAAAAGAATAAAAATAAGCAAGTAGGTTGGAGTATAGAAATACAAAACATAAATTGAAAGTGGAAGATCATAGGCAAATCCGGAATATAATGGGTAGAAGGAGAAAAAGGTTGGAAATTTTGTCTTAACAACAAAAATAATATAAACAGAAAATTTGTATTAGATGAAATATCTAAAATAGCGATAGTTAAATTCTGGTATAAAACCAGACATATCACATAAAATAAACACCCATGTTTGTTTTGTTGTCTTGAATAATAGACAATTAATAAAATTATAAACATTTTGGGTATTCATTGATGAAATATATAATAACGAATATAGGATATAAAGCTGTTAAAAAAATTACATAAATAGTCAAATAATCTATAAAGTGTCAATGTGGTATATATAATGGAATAAACACTATTATATGTTTA
Source organism: Schistocerca gregaria (assembly GCF_023897955.1). NCBI lineage: Eukaryota > Metazoa > Arthropoda > Insecta > Orthoptera > Acrididae > Schistocerca > Schistocerca gregaria. Next base: position 17,843 of record NW_026061953.1, on the reverse strand, counting down.
AATTATGAAAAATCTTAGGTGATGAAAATACATAAATGAAAAACATCATATATACAATGTGGAGTGAATTATTGTAAAAAATAATATGACATCTCTGATTTATAATATCAATATAAAATCTGATAATGTTTCATTAACAAAACAAAAATAACATATAACAATACTAAAGTGTATCATCAAGATAGTATTACTGTATAAATATTATTATTAAGGTAGGTAATAGATAATAAAACTATATTACGCCAGGATAGTTTAATATATTATCTCTGTTTGTATAAGTGCACATTATTATGATATTCAATAAACTCAAATCACATTCAAGCCATATACAAGATAATACATTTATATCAATGATTCAGGTTAATTATATATGTAATTCTGAGTTTCTATATAATAAATAGTAAGATATTATAGATATGTTTTTGGAAATAAGTGAACACATAATCATAGTTATAAAATATTCATAGAAAACATATGTATATATATTGTATAAAGTAGATTATACCATTACCTAGAATATTGGTCATAGTATGTTCATATTATCGAATCTGTTTGGTCACTCCTCTTCAATGTGTTATATTGTAATGACCCCTTGTTATAAGAGCAGATTCAGGTCATATATATCTAGTGTATGATAAATCATTTCTCAAAGAATTCGTCTGCTTGACTTGGCGACGGTATCTTTGATACCTTATAGTATCCGTCTATAATGAAATTGTGTCAGATTGCATTAAATTGTTCTTTAAAATATAAGTCCATAAATGGTAATTCTCTAATTTGTATCATGCAAGTACAATAGTATATCAGCATAAAAATTTTGACCATAATTGTTTGAGTTAGAACGACGGTCTTTAATGTTCATAGAATTCGGAACCAAAAAGTCAAGGTTATATTTATGCTAGGTCCCAGACTAATAAGTTTATGTACGTTATATCCATCGTTTAAAAGAGCTTGTATACAAATATGCGTAGTCTCAGTTTCTCATTTATCAATTTAATATTGAAGGCAGAATACTGAAAGTCCAGCTATGATTAAATAATAGTAATAGAAGTTTAATTGTTATTTATCATTTTTAATATTATCTATTAGATATGTTTATATTTAATTAGTTAGCAATTCCGTAAGATATTATACATAGTTGTTATTGGTTAAAAATAACATCATAAGACGCTAAAAATCTAAATATATTATAATACAATGCTAAAATGTAAAGTAGTGGACTACTTTTTAAATTATGCATATAATATATATGGATAGCGTGGTAAATATGTATTAATATTGATAAAAAGATAGAAGGATAAAAATGGTATATACGATATTATAGATAAAACATATATGAGTTTAGATAGCAGCAAATAACATATAACGGGCGGCAGGTGATTGAATTTATATATACACATACGTATATAGGTGATACAAATATGGACTAACATAAGATATATAATTAGGTTATGAGATTTATACATAGGATAACATTAATAAAAAGATTATTCATATTATTAATTGTTAAAATGATTAAAGTAATTTTATTTATACTATTAACAATACATAACTGATGTAATGAAATATTATGGCTGAATGGGATGTAATAATAATGCTACCAAAAATACAGGGCGTTCTCACCATTTGAACAAAATAATAATACCAAGTTATTAAATATTTTATTCATCTATTAAACGAAAATATAAAATAATATTAAACTAATACAAAACCCTCAGGCATGTTCATTGGATTTAGAGGTAACAATAACATACATAAATTGTCAAAAAATAATGTGTTGAATATAATGTGAGATAGAAGTATCCAATAAACAATAATATAATTGTTGTTGAAGGATATAGAATATTAGAAATATGGTAATCAATTGAAATAATGATGGTTTAATTATAATCATATACAGTAACAATATATAAGGTTACGTTATACACACAAATATAATATTATGACTGAAAACTGAAAAATTCTATATTTATGATGTAAAGGTAATGAACGCAACGATGATAAGTGATAGAACAAATAAAATGAGTGATAGATATGTAAGGTGTTGAACGAATGATAAAAATACAGATAAGCGATGTAGAAGTGTAGATAAATAATAACAAATAAACGAGTATTAATGATTATTAGTTATGATAATCGTATAGATAGGTAAGATGGTTAATTCTCATGAATTTAAAGGAGAGGTAAGAGTATGAAGCTTTATTTGCTGTATATAGAGAATATGTAAAGTGTTTAAATTAATAATATGTGATCAAAAGAAATAATAATGAGGTAAACAAGAAAATGAGATAAATTCGAAATAATTATTAGAAGATAAAAGTATGTTATAATAGATATCAGTAAATCAAGATAAGTACAAGGTAAACGAAAAGTAGTGGGGTAAAATTATATTATATTGATAAGAATATGTTTTATTTTTTTGTTTTAAACCAGCTCGACCATCAATGAAAAAATTTTGAGCATTTGATGTCATTGATTATGATTGATATTTAGCTGATGCTATTAAAATACTTTATAGGTGAGGGTGTTGTACAGAAAGCATAGATTATAAATTAATATTGAAAAAATATAAATTAATAATAATAAATTAAGACAAAAATAGAGTAAGGAGAGAGATAAAGCTTTGTGAAGATTATAGTGTGTGATGCGAGAATAAGATAATATACAGATTATAGTTTTGGCTGATAATAATATGAAAGGCCAACTAATAATAAATATAGTTGACCGATAGATGTAAAAGTATGGTTAAAGACAGGTCGATAATAAATATGGTTGAAGACAGGTCGATAATAAATATGGTTGAAGACAGGTCGATAATAAATATGGTTGAAGACAGGTCGATAATAAATATGGTTGAAGACAGATCGATAATAAATATGGTTGAAGACAGATCGATAATAAATATGGTTGAAGACAGATCGATAATAAATATGGTTGAAGACAGATCGATAATAAATATGGTTGAAGACAGATCGATAATAAATATGGTTGAAGACAGATCGATAATAAATATGGTTGAAGACAGATCGATAATAAATATGGTTGAAGACAGATCGATAATAAATATGGTTGAAGACAGATTGATAATAAATATGGTTGAAGACAGATTGATAATAAATATGGTTGAAGACAGATTGATAATAAATATGGTTGAAGACAGATCGATAATAAATATGGTTGAAGACAGATTGATAATAAATATGGTTGAAGACAGATTGATAATAAATATGGTTGAAGACAGATCGATAATAAATATGGTTGAAGACAGATCGATAATAAATATGGTTAAAGCAGGTTGTATGATCAATGTTAATTATTTGGCAGAAGAGTAGATCTAATATCAAAATATCAAGATGAATAATTTGTTGATAATAGCTGTTATAATAGTTGGAATTTCATCAATGTTTTCGATGGGGTCTGGTAATGAGCCATCGAAGACATCTGTAGGTGGGTGGAACATGCTGTTTACCGACGAACATAATAAAATCTCAAACAATTATTGCAACGACAAAATACATTGCAATCATGCCAATCACATCGCTACTATTAGATTATATAACACTGAACCGTCAGATTTTTTTAGAGATGGTATAAAAATTAACAATACACTAGTTAGTTCAAAAATGGCAAAGGCAAATTTGAAAAATGATATTCCAAATGAAATATACGGACTAGTTCAGCTGTAAATCCTGAATCTATCAAATAATAAATTTAGTGGTGTTATAAGTAATACGATCAAGAGTTTGGATAAATTATGTGTTCTTGACTCAAGTGGGTCAAACCTGTCTGGCCCGGTATCTGGCAGTATTTACTCGCTGGTTAAGTCGCAATATCTAACGTTAGAAGGAAACAATTTTAACGGTAGTTTAAGCAATAATATTAAGAGTCTGAATGAATTATACAATCTTGATTTAAGCGGGTCAAATCTGTCTGGTTCGATACCTGATGGTCTGTATTCACTGACTGAATTGAAATGTCTGAATCTTATGGACAATAATTTTAGTTTGTCGCCCAAGATTGGTGGTATAACTAAGTTATGCAGTTTAATTCTGAATTTTAATGAATTAAGCGGGACTATACTAAATCAAATTGGTAAATTAATTAATCTAGAAATTTTACAAATGCAAGAGAATGAGTTTGAAGGTAATACTTTTGATTTGAGTAATCTGGTAGTATTGATAATTTTGGACATCAGGTCGACAAGACATACTCTGAATGCAAATTGTGATAGCACAATGTTACCTTGATCTATTAATAGGGATAATTGTTTTATTAGACCTGTGAGTAAATTGTGCGATAGTGTCACATCCTGTGAATACAGCATTGAGCCTATTACAGCGATTGAATCAATAGTTGATAAGATAATAACTGATGATAATAAGCCAGCAGTAGTTGACGATGATAAATCAGTAGTCGGTGCATCTAAATCATCGGTTGGTTAAATATTTTATACGTCTGGGTTCAAGGTTGTTGTTGGCATAGTTTTGTGTGTATCTGGATCAGAGATGATAAATTGAAATTGGGAATTATGATATGGTGTGTATAATAGATAAATTACATATAGAGCGTTATAAGAATAGATAAAATAGTGATAATTTGATTCAAAAGATGTTTATTAGTATGAATATTATTGTGATTGTTATATGGTTTATATATATGAGAGAGAATAGATAGAGACGAGGAAAATAAGGTGTGTAAAATCGGTGCAGAATGTGAGTATGAAATAATGATGTGTGTATGGATAGCATAATATAGTAAAGAAGATATAGACAAGTGTGAATAGACAAAAGAGTAGGTGCAGATAATATGTTATAATAGAAGAGTGGAGGTAAGTAGTATGACATGATGAAGAGAGTGTATGGACATGTGTGGATACATAGAGAAGAAAAGGTTATAGAGAGAGATATATGAATAAATATAAGATAGATATAGATGTAGAAAAAAGTGTGTATGATAAATAGATTGCTAGAAGAATATATACGCGTGTGTGAAGAGAGTTATTATAATGTATTAATGATGAAAGAAAAATGATACTGTATATGAGAATGCATGAATATAAAATACGATTAATATGTTGCGGATAAAAAAAGGGAAAAATACTATAGAGAGAAGAGCAATAAATTATATAAAGATACTAATGTTTTATAGACTGTATAGCTGGAGTTGTAATAGAAGATAACAGTATGATAGATTGTGATATGAAAATAGAAGAATATTTGTATGTAGTCAAGTGAAAATGATATTTGATGTATATGTATATATATTTCTATTAAGAAGTTAGTTGTTATATGTATGTGTACATGAGTTGTATTCAGATAGATGAGAGATAATACGATATGATAAGTGATATTTTTGCTATAGAGATGAGAATGTAATATAACAGAGTAAGCGTATAGTATGATATAGTGAAGATAAATAGTGTATGGATAGTATTAAGAGGGTCTAGACACTACGATTGACAATATGGTGTGATTATGAGTATGTATATAGGTATAGATAATATGACACAGTGTGTGTGTATATAATGTGGATGTGGTATGTGGATGATAGTATGATGTGATTAAGTAGTACATGGAAAGTGTGTATGTGTTTTGTGTATGAGTTGAGATATGATAATGAGTATGCGGAGGGTGTATAGAGAATGTATGTGGATAGTTTGAACAATAGATAATATGTGTGTGTATGAATTGAGACGGTGAGTATTGTGAGTATGCGTGGATGAGTGTGTGAAGAGGTGTGTGTACGGATAAATGAAGTGATTGTGAGGGTGTTTATGAATTGGGATGTGAGTATGAGAGGTATATTTGGGTGTGTGTGTATGAATTGAAACGTGATGATGTATGTAGAGTATGTAGGTAATATGAATTGATATGTGGTGGTATGAGTGTGAATAGATGGATAGAATGAGGTGTGTGGAGAAGGAAGAAGTATGCGGATGTATCTGGGTAGTTCGAATGATACGATGATGTGTGGGTGGTAAGGTGAAGGTGAGTGTATGAAGTAGTGTGTATAGTATAAATTGAGATGTGATGATATGTGGGTGATGTGTGTGGAGTGGGAGGATAGTGTGAATTGAGATATGATAGTGTGTAATGGATGTATAGGTAAAGTGTGTAGGTAATATGATAGAGAAAGTGTAGATGCTATATAGATACTGTGTGAAATAGAGGTGATAATTAGAAGAATAGATATAACATAGTATATTATTAGAGTGAAGAAATGGATAATGTTATAGAGATACAATATACAGATAGTATGACTGACAGAATATAAATAGTTATGATAGAGTATATGGAGGGTAGTATGATACAATGGAAAAGTAGATATGAATAATATGATATAGTAGAAGAGTAGATGTAGATAGTATTAGTAGGTGTAGATAGTTGATCAGGTAGAGTAGATATAGATAATATCAACATGATATAATGAGGAGGTATGTGAATAGTTGATATGGATTGAAAAATGTGAGAGAATAGTTATGATAGAATTTGTGGATGTATGAGTAGAGTACGATAGAGATTGAGAAGTATATATAATAGTATAATTTGGTGAGGAGTGTATATATATAATATAGAGAGTCTGTATGTAGAATAATATGAATAGAGATGATAGAAAAATTAATGAATATGAGTATAAAAAAAATATAGACAAGAATTGAGTTTAAAGCGAATAGTATAGAGAATATATGATGAGATGATATAAGATAGGATACTGTAGTATGATGGTGAGATATAGAGATAGGGCAAATTGATGTGAGGGCAGAACAATATAATATGATAGAAGAGTAGGGGATAATGTTATAGTATAGAGTAGAAGGTATAATAGTGTAGGATAATAGAATGGGATAGATCATAGATGTGTTTTGAGGTATGGTATAGTTTGAGTGTGTGAAGAAGTATGATATGGTTTGAGCATATGGAGAGGTATAACATAGTGTGAGTATGTGAAATATACTGTATAGAAGAACATGTATAGATATGAATATAAGAAAATATGAAAGAAAATTGAATATGAAGTAAATGAAATAGAAAGGATAATATAATATAGGATAATGTGATGATATAGAATATAAGATGAGATGAAGAGATATGATGATAGAATAGGGTAATAGAAGATGTAGTAAGGATAGATGGATAAAGTGGTAGGAGAGGATAGCATAATAGAGTGGATGAAGTAGATAGTTATGGTGTGGAGTGTGTATAGATAACTATAGTTTAGATTGAACAAAAGTGGGTGGTTATGATAGAGAGAGGGTATGGATAATGTGAATAAGAATTAATTGTGGAATAGGCGAATAATATGAATAGGAGTAATAATAGTCAATGAGGAGTGTGTATATGTGATGTGTATGTATGAACATGATATGTGAATGTTTGTGAATAATGTTGTTAGTGTGAGTGGATAGATACTGTACAGATATTGTGATATGATTATTAGTATATGAATAGTATGATGCGAGCATCGTGTGTGGATAATATGATATAGATATTGTGTGTGAACTGTATGATGTGGTTGTGAGTATATGAGTTATATGGTGCGAGTATTGTGTGTGGATAACGTGGTAGAATAAGAACATATATACATATGTGTATATAGATGACGTATTATAATAAAGAATAGGGATTAAAATATAAGAAGCAGAGTCAATAGATAAAAATTGGAAATAAATGAAAGAATTTCAGAGTAGTGAGAGGAAAGTAGAGGTAAGGTGAATTTTATAATAATAAAAGAATATAACGATATATAGTGATAGAATATATTAGTGTATAATACGATGTGGTTTTATAATAAAATTAGAATATACAATGATGAAATACAATATAAGATAGAATAATGTGATAATGAGATAAGATATTATAATATTGGAGAATAGGATAAGATAATAGAATAAGATTATATAATGTGATATAAAAATATAAGTATGATATAATATAACGAAAAGGGTGTATAGATAATATGGTTTGATAAATAAGAGATTATAGATTAAATGGAGTAATAATGGGTTATAGATTAGATGGGTTAGGAGTGTATGTTTGGTTGGATAGAGAGAAATGGATAATACATTAGAGAGAGTATGAGTGTGTAAATAAGATGTAGATATTATGATATATAAATGTACATGATATTAGGTGGTAATGAGTGTATGGATAGTATAGTATAGGTTGAAGTGTGTGGATAGAATATGTTATTTAATAATAACATATTTTGATAGTGTTAAATATAATGATGTTGATTAAAATAATGAATTAAATAATAATGAATACTATATAAAGTGGAGATAGATAGAGGGATACAAAACGAAAATGTTATGGCTAAATATTAGTTTTAACAGAAATACAAATAGATTAATTAGATGAATGTTATTATAAGAAGATTATGTTAGCATGTAAATTCATTTGGTTGATAATTCTAATATATTAATATAACAATGTGATAGATAGAGTTATTTAGTATATTAAAATAATTTATTGGATGTTTGTATGTAGACATTATAGACATTTCAAATAATATAGATGATAAAATAACAGGTATAAGTATGTATACATATAAAAAGAAGAGGATATAGAATAGGAAGAAAAAATAAAATTATAACGTGTCTAAATATATGAGCTAAAAAGAATATAGAGATGGATCAGAAGAGGATAATGATAATGAAGAGCAAGAATAAAAACGAAACAAATTGAAGAGTCAAATAGATAATAATAATATATAAAAAAATGAAAATAATATATGAAAATAATATATAAAAAGAATAAGGGAAATATTTATGAAAAACAAAATAATGAAATAAATAATTATAAAAAAAAAATAAATTGAAATATAAAATGGTGATAAAGGGATGAAAATAAATGATTATATATAAACATAAAACATAGAGAATATAAGAAAAAATAAACAGAAAAAAATAGAAAGCATAAAGTAGTTTGCTTTAGTAAAAAATAGGATATAAAAAAATAATGTTGCCAAAGTTATATAAATAAATAATAATGTAGATAAACCTAATTATATATAAAATATAACGATATGTGAAGCTATAAAAAATATCTGGTGATTTTGATAATAAACAAATTAAAAAATATCATATAAATGTAAAGTCAATAATTAAAAACATGAAAAAATATTATTGTAAATAAAAAATAATATGATATGTAATATGAATTATTATAATATGAGTATAAAATCTGATAATTAATAAAACTTTCTTAATAAAAAATATATATATAAAATAATAAAGTGTATTATGAAGAATGCTATAATATAAATATATTATTATAAATAATAAATAGTAAATAATATAACATGATATAAGAGAATAGTTAGATATATTATATTCTTGTATAAATAGATATTATGACATTCAATAAACTCATTATTATGTTAAATTTATATATATAAATATGTTTATATCAATGATTTAGATTATATGTTTGTATATATGCAAGTCTAGGTTTTTTATATAATAAATGATAAAATAATATTATGATTATACATCATTATTCAATATGATAGAATAAATAAATAATTATAGGTATAATAACATACATATATGTATGTAATTATCAAATTTATTTGATCATATATCGATCTATAGTAATATTATTCTATTTTTATTAATAGTTCGCTATACAAACAATTATCAGAGGTTGGCCAAGGAGTCTTTGATACAGACGCATATCCTCCATAAAATCCGAGATTAATTCAGTTTGATTTGGATCATCTTTGTCGAATATAACTCCATTTCTGATAAATTTCCCAATTAGTGTCATACAGTTACAATAGTCCTCGTAATGTCGACTGCTGTTGACAGTATTGGTCTGGATTAGAACAAGTCCACTACTGTTGAAAGCAAGCCTGATCAAATTCATAGCTGAGACAGATACCAAACCAATACAATCCTTCACCCTTATATTCACTTTTTAAAGAGGTTGTATACCAATATGATTAAAATGAGTTTGTTGTTTATGAGTTTGATACTGAAGACAGGATAATAAGAGTCCAGCTATGACTAAACAAATAATAAGTAAGTATAGAAGCTAATTTTTAATGTATTATTTATCATTTTTAATATTTTGTTTAGCTATTAGATATGTTTATATCAGGTTGATAATGATTTGTATAAATTATTAAAGGGCATATATAATTTTTTAAAAATAATATATGATGTTAACATAATTATAATCTGTCTAGCGTGTGTAATAAGGCAGTAGATTATTCTACAAATTATGTATAAGGTGTATACACAAGGATATTGTGATAAATATGTAATAGTAATATTATAGGAAAAATAGAAAGCTAAATTAATAATATAAAAATAAAAATAACACGTGAATATATATAGTGTGAGTTTAGATATAATAATGAAAATAATAATGCTATAGATAGTATTATAAAAAAAACAGATAATAGTACGATGAGGTTGTGATATAAAAATAAGAGAATTATAATATATACGAATATTATATGATAAATAAAATAATATGTTACGTATAGATAATATAATAAAGTAAATATGTGGTAGGATATAGTGAATATAATATATAAATAGTGTAGTAAAAGAATGTAGATAATATGATTGATAGTATGATATGAATGGGGTGGTATGTAGAGAGTGTATGTGTATGAATTGGGATATGGTAATAAGTAAAAATATATATATGTGAACAGTTTGAATAATGTGATCGTATGTAGATGAGGATATGTGTTGTATAAATTGAGACGGATATGAGTGTTGTGGGTATATGTATGTATCTATGAGGTTGTAAATGGGTATATAAATAAATAAAATGATTATGAGAATATGCGTGTATATGAATTGGCATGTGAGTATAAAAATATGTATGTGTTTATGAATTTAGATGTGATAATATCAGGGTGTGTAGAGAGAGTATGTAGATAGGATAGTATAAATTGATATGTGTTAATATGAGTGTGAATAGAGATAGATAGGATGAGAGATGTGAAGAGGGGAGAAAGTGTGCGGAGATATATAGATAATTTGAATGATATGATGATATGTGAGAATGATAAGGTGAAGATGAGTATGCAGGGGGGTATGGATAGTATGAATTGAGAGATGTGATGATGTATGGATGATGATGGGGAATGTGGGTAGAATAGAAGGATAGTATGAATTATGATAGTGTGTGATGAATGTATAGATAGAGAGAGTATAGATAGAAATGATGTGTGGGATAGAGGTGAGATTCAAAATAATAAATATAGGGTAGTATGTTTGAAGAAGATATAGATAATATAGATAAAGAGATAGTATATAGAGAGTATGATTGATAGATGGTATATGAATAATCTGATTGATTGATGGTATATGAGTAATATAATACAATAGAAGGGTAGATATGGATAATATAATATAAGATGATAGAGTACGGATTATATAATAGAGAGAAGGTGATAGAGTATGGACAATATAATTAGATAGAATATATATAGATAGTATGGTATAATATAAGTGAATAGGGACGTATGGTATAGTATGAATGTGTAGATATGTATCATATAGTGTAAGTGTGTAGAGATGTATCATATAGTATGAAGAGGTAGAGATGTATCATACAGTATGAAGAGGTAGAGATGTATCATACAGTATGAAGAGGTAGAGATGTATCATATAATATGAGTGTATGAATAAATATAATGTATAGAAGAACATGTGTAGATATGAATATAAAAAAAATATGAAAGAATGAATAGGAAGTAAATAAAAAAAATTTAAAATATAGAATAGGATAACATGATGATAGATAACATAAATTAAGATAAAGAGATATGATGATATAATGGAATAATAGAAAGTATAGTGAGAATAGATAGATAAAGAGTAGTAGGAGAGGTATGATAGAGTGAGAGAGGTGTATAGTTATGGTTTGGGTTGAATAGATGTGAATAATAAATAATAATAAATAATAATAAATAATAATAAATAATAATAAATAATAATAAATAATAATAAATAATAATAAATAATAATAAATAATAATAAATAATAATAAATAATAATAAATAATAATAAATAATAATAAATAATAAATAGTGTGTGTATTGTTAAGTATGATATGATATTGTGAATATATATAAATAAGATTGTTGATGGTGTGTGTGTGAAGCATATGAGTAATGTGATATGATTGTGAATATGTAGATAATATGATAATAATAAGATTGTGAATAGATGAGTTATAGGATATAGAATTATATATAGATAATAATAATAGAATATTAGATGAAATAGAATAAATAAAGATAGAGATTAAATATGATAGAGTAGTAGAGTTTGAATAGAATGAATAGAGTTTGAATAGAATGAATAGAGTTTGAATAGAATGAATAGAGTTTGAATAGAATGAATAGAGTTTGGAAATAGAAGAATTAGAAGAAGTTGAATGATAAAAAAAAGGATATTGATAATATAAAGAATAGAGAAATAATATATATATATTAAGATATGAATTAAAAAGTAAGAAGAGATAGAAGAAATAGATATAAACAAAGAAGAAGAAATAGATATAAACAAAGAAGAAGAAATAGATATAAATAAATAAAGAAGAAATAGATAGATATAAATAAATAAAGAAGAAATAGATATAAATAAATAAAGAAGAAATAGATATAAATAAATAAGAAATAATAAGTAATAGATATAGAAGATAATATGATGATAATATAGTATATGAATAATATAATAAAAAATAAGAATATATATATATGTAGAATATAATATAAATTGAAGAAATGAATAAAGTAATAGAAGATGGGATGAATGAATAAAGTGATAGAATTTGAAAAGTTATAAGTTGTAGATGAATAAGAGAAGATGAGATAGGATAAAGAGATATGATAATAGAATAAGATAAGAAAAGAAGTAATAAGAATAGAGAGAGAGAGAGAGAGAGAGATATGAAAGAAGAATATAATAGAGAAGATAATGATAGATATAGAAGATTTGAATATGATGGATATGGATGATTTGAATATGATAGATATAGATGTAGGTGATATGTGTTGAACAGATATAGATAATATGAATAGAAGTAAATAATAGTAGATAGTAAGAGATATATATATATATGGATTATTGTTAAGGATGAGTGTGTGTAGTGTGTGTGTGAGTATGATATTGTAGGGGTATGAGTAGTGTTGAGAATATATAGATAAGAGTAGATAAATAGTATGATATGATTGTAATGATATGTGTGTATGAGAAGTGATAGAATAGGTGAATGGTGGATATAATAGTGTGTGAATAGTGAGATAGATAGTATAGAAATATAGAGAGAATGAAGAGATAGATAAGATAGTAGAAGTTGAGATGAGTGAATAGAATAGTAAAAGTAGAATGAGAAGATGAGATAGAATAGAGAGATATGATGATAGAATAGAATAATAGGTTGAAAGTGATGAGAATAGAGAGAGATATGAAAGGAGAATATGATATAGGAGATAATGATAGATGTGGATGATTAGAGTATAATAGGTATAGATGTGGATGATTAGAATATGATAGATATAGATATAGATGATTAGAATGTGATAGATATAGATATAGATGAGTAGAATGTGATAGATATAGATGTGGGTGAGTAGAATATGATAGATATAGATAGGGATGATTAGAATATGATAGATATAGATAGGGATGATTAGAATATGATAGATATAGATAGGGATGATTAGAATATGATAGATATAGATAGGGATGATTAGAATATGATAGATATAGATAGGGATGATTAGAATATGATAGATATAGATAGGGATGATTAGAATATGATAGATATAGATAGGGATGATTAGAATATGATAGATATAGATAGGGATGATTAGAATATGATAGATGTAGATAGAGATGATTAGAATATGATAGATGTAGATAGAGATGATTAGAATATGATAGATGTAGATAGAGATGATTAGAATATGATAGATGTAGATGTGGGTGAGTAGAATATGATAGATATAGGTGTGGGTGAGTAGAATATGATAGATGTAGATAGGGATGATTAGAATATGATAGATGTAGATAGAGATGATTAGAATATGATAGATGTAGATAGGGATGATATGTATTGAATAAATATAGATAATATGAATAAGAGTAGATAATAGTGAATAATAGTATATATGTGATGTGTGTATGAGTATAATATTGTGAGGGAGAATATGAATAGTGATTAGTGGTTGAAAATATAGATAAGAATAGATGAATAGTATGATATAATTGTAAGGATATGTGTGTGTATGAGAAAAGGTGTGTAGGTGGATGTGTATATAGATTATGATAGTGTGTATGAATAATGAGGTAGAGAGAATGCGGAGAGATATAGAGATTAAAGAATGAGATAAGATGAGAGAAGTTGAGAGAAGAGAATAGAATAGAAGGAGATATAGAATGAGAGAAGATGAGATAGAATAGAGAAGTATGATGATAGAGTGATAAAAGATGAGAGATATGATGAGTAGTGGAGAATAATAGATGATAGAATAAATAAGTGATAAGAAAGAATAGAGATATTGAGAATGATATGATGAGAGAGAATAGGAAGATAGAGTAGATAGTATGATGTAATAAGGAAGACATGAATAAGAAGAAGTAGAGATAGTATGTGAATAATATGATTAATAGATAGAATATGAATAATGTGAAAAGGGGTAAGGGTAGTAAAGAGTAGAGAGGAGAGAATAGAAGAGAAGTGAAAGTGTGAATATTGATAGTATGAAGGAGTAAGAATGATGGATAAAGGGATGATTAAGAAGTAAGAAGAGATGAGGAATTAAGAAGTAAGAAGAGATGAGGAATTAAGAAGTAAGAAGAGATGAAGAGTTAAGAAGGATAGATATAGATAGGATAATGATGATAGAGAGAGCGAGAGAGTATAGATATATATATATATATAAGATAGAAAGAGGATATGAATAAAGGGATAGAATTTGAAGAGTTAGAAGTAATAGATGAATAAGAGAAGATGAGATAGAATAAAGAGATATGATAATAGAATAGGATAAGAAGAGTGAATAATGAGAATAGAGAGAGAGAGATATGAGAGTAGAATATGATAGAAGAGATGATGATAGAGATAGAAGAATTGAATATGATAGAAGTAGATATGGATGATATGTGTGTAGAATAGATATGAGGAAGAGTGTGTGGGAGTGGTGTGTGGGAGTGTATGAATAGATATAGATAATAATGAATAATAAGAGATATATGTATAGAGGAGAGTTGAGGATGAGAGAGTGTATGGTGAGAGTGGTGGGATGAGAGAGTGTGTGGTGAAGGTATGAGGATAATATTATGAGGGTATGAGTAGTGTTATGAATATATAGATAAGAGTAGATAAATAATGTGATATGATAGTGTATGTGGAAGAGTATGTATGAATAGGAGAGTATATAGAGTGTTAGAGTATGATAGAGTGTGAATAATGAGGTAGAAGGTGTATGGATAGATAGAGGATGAAGAAATAGATAAGATAATAGAAGTTGAGAAGAGAGTAGAAGTGGATAGAAGAGATAGAAATATAATGAGAGAAGAGGAGATAGGATAGAAGATGAGAGATATGATGAGTAGTGAAGGATAATAGAAGTAGTGAATGAGAGAGAATAGAGAGTAGAGGGGTTGAGGATGAGAGAAGATGGGAAGGGAGAGGATGATATGATATAATAGAGGAGATATGGATAGAGAGAAGTATAGAGAATGAAGAGTATAAGAAGAGATGAATAAGAAGAAGGATAAGGATAGTAGAGGTTGGAGAGGTTGGAAAGAGAATGAGAAGATAGAGATAGTATGAAGGGATAGGAAAGAAGAAGTAAGGGAGAGAGGTAAGAATAGAGAAGAGAAGTGAGAGAATAATGAGGGATAAGAAGAGGATAGAAGAAGGAGTAGAAGATAGATATAAATGGGAGGGAGAGGAGGATAGGAGAGAATAGGAGAAGAGAATGAAAAAGAAGAAAAGGAGTAATGAATAAGGAGAGAGGGATGAAATAGGAGTAGATAGAGATGAAGAGGGAAGAAGGTTGGGTAGAGGATAGAAGAGGAGTAGAAGGGGAGGGAATAGTAGAGAAAGAAGAAGAAGAGATAAGAATAGAAGATAGAAGTAGAGGGGGAAGATATGAAGAGGAGGATATGAAAAAAAAAAGATAGAAGGAATTAAGAGAATTAGGAAGGAGAAGAAAAATAAAAAAAAAGAAGAAAATAAAGGGATTGATATGATATAATAGAGGAGATATAGATAAAGAGAAGTAGAAATAGAGAATGAAGAGTAGAAGAAGAGATGAATAAGAAGAAGGATAGTAGAGGTTGGGAAGAGAATGAGAAGATAGAGGAGGTATGAAGGGATAGGAAAGAAGAAGTAGGGGAGAGGTAAGAATAATAGAGAAGAGAAATGAGAGAATAAAGAGGGATAAGAAGATAGAAGAAGGAGTAGAAGATAGATATAAAAGGGAGGGAGAGGAGGATAGGAGAGAATAGGAGAAGAGAATGAAAAAGAAGAAAAAGGAAGGAGTAGTGAATAAGGAGAGTAGGATGAAATAGGAGTAGATAGATATGAAGAGGGAAGGAGGTTGGATAGAGGATAGAAGGGAGGTAGAAGGGGAGGAAGTAGTAGAGAAAGAAGAAGAAGAGATAAGAATAGAAGATAGAAGTAGAGGGGGAAGATATGAAGAGGAGGATATGAAAAAAAGATAGAAGGAATTAAGAATTAGGAAGGAGAAGAAAAATAAAAAAAAAGAAGAAAATAAAGGGATTGATATGATATAATAGAGGAGATATAGATAAAGAGAAGTAGAAATAGAGAATGAAGAGTAGAAGAAGAGATGAATAAGAAGAAGGAGAGTAGAGGTTGGGAAGAGAATGAGAAGATAGAGGTAGTATGAAGGGATAGGAAAGAAGAAGTAGGGGAGAGGTAAGAATAATAGAGAAGAGAAATGAGAGAATAAAGAGGGATAAGAAGATAGAAGAATGAGTAGAAGATAGATATAAGTGGGAGTGGTGGGAGGATAGGAGAGAATAGGAGAAGAGAATGAAAAAGAAGAAAAAGGAAGGAGTAGTGAATAAGGAGAGTAGGATGAAATAGGAGTAGATAGATATGAAGAGGGAAGGAGGTTGGATAGAGGATAGAAGGGAGGTAGAAGGGGAGGAAGTAGTAGAGAAAGAAGAAGAAGAGATAAGAATAGAAGATAGAAGTAGAGGGGGAAGATATGAAGAGGATATGAAAAAAAGATAGAAGGAATTAAGAATTAGGAAGAAGAAGAAAAATAAAAAAAAAGAAAAGAGTAAAGAATAAGAAAAAGAATTAAGAATTAAAGAATTAAAGAAGAATAAGAATTAAAAGAAATAAAAAGAGAATTAGATTAAGAATTAGAAAGAATTAAGAAGGGATACGCTTAGGGTTAGGGTTAGGGTTAGGGTTAGGGTTAGGGTTAGGGGTTAGGGTTAGGGTTAGGGTTAGGGTTAGGGTTAGGGTTAGGGTTAGGGTTAGGGTTAGGGTTAGGGTTAGGGTTAGGGTTAGGGTTAGGGTTAGGGTTAGGGTTAGGGTTAGGGTTAGGGTTAGGGTTAGGGTTAGGGTTAGGGTTAGGGTTAGGGTTAGGGTTAGGGTTAGGGTTAGGGTTAGGGTTAGGGTTAGGGTTAGGGTAAAAAAAAAAAAAGAAAAGTCTCGCGGAACTCTTCTGAATTCTACATGTCATGTGTGGTCTGGCGTCTCCTTACGAGCAACAGGTCCAAGGTTCAAACTAGTCAATTCCCTAAAAAAACACGCTCAGAGCGTCGTTGCGCGAAAGTGCGTGATACGTGTACAGTTCTTGTGGGGGGTGTGTGTGTTAAGAGGTAA